>NC_053028.1:197838167-197945701 GCF_003073215.2 Triticum urartu | reverse complement strand
TTATTCACCTCTATTTCAAAACCGAGGTCTGGCACCTCTACAAATCCCTGCTTCCCTCTGCGAAGGGCCTATCTATTTACTTTTATGTTGAGTCATCACCCTCTTATTAAAAAGCACTAGCTGGAGAGCGCAGCTATCATTTTCATTTCATTATTGTTAATTTATATTGGGTGTGACTATGATTGGATCTCTTTTACCATAAATTACAATGTCTAGTTAGTCCTTGATCTTTAAAGGTGCTCTGCATTTATGTTTTGCGGTCTCAGAAAGGGCTAGCGAGATACCATCTTGTTATATCATATTATGATTGTTTTGAGAAAGTGTTGTCATCCGAGAATTATTATTATGGCTTGCTAGTTGACTATGCTATTGATATGGGTAATCATGAGACCTGAGAATTATTGCAAATGTGGTTAGTTATAATCTTTGTTGAAAACTTGAATGCTAGCTTGACATATTTATAACAACAAGAGCAAATAGAGTTTGTAAAAGTTTTTCTTTATTTCTTTCAGTTTGTCAATTTAATTGCTTGAGGACAAGCAAGGGTTTAAGCTTGGGGGAGTTGATATGTCTCTGTCGTATCTACTTTTCCAAACACTTCTGCCCTTGTTTTTGACTCTAACTTGTATGATTTGAATGGAACTAACCCGAACTGACGTTGTTTTCAGCAGAATTGCCATGATGTTGTTTTACGTGCAGGAAACAAAAGTTCTCGGAATGACCTGAAACTCCACGGAATATCTTACAATAAATAATAAAAAATCCTCGCCAAAGATTAAGACCAGGGGGCCCACACCCTTGCCATGAGGGTGGGGGGCGCGCCCCCCTAGGGCGCGCCCCCTACCTCGTGGGCCCCCTGGAGACCTCTAGACTCCAACTCCAACTCTATATATCTGCTTTCGGGGAGAGAAAAATAGGGGAGAAGAAATCATCGCGTTTTATGATACGGAGCCGCCGCCAAGCCCTAAAACCTCTCAGGAGGGCTGATCTGGAGTCCGTTCGGGGCTCCGGAGAGGGGGATTCGTCGCCGTCGTCATCATCAACCATCCCCATCACCAATTTCATGATGCTCACCGTCGTGCGTGAGTAATTTCATCGTAGGCTTGCTGGACGGTGATGGGTTGGATGAGATTTATCATGTAATCGAGTTAGTTTTGTTAGGGTTTGATCCCTAGTATCCACTATGTTCTGAGATTGATGTTGCTATGACTTTGCTATGCTTAATGCTTGTCACTAGGGCCCGAGTGCCATGGTTTCATATCTGAACCTATTATGTTTTCATCAATATATGAGAGTTCTTGATCCTATCTTGCAAGTATATAGTCACCTATTATGTGTTATGATCCGTTAACCCCGAAGTGACAATAATCGGGATACTTACCGGTGATGACCGTAGTTTGAGGAGTTCATGTATTCACTATGTGCTAATGCTTTGTTCCGGTTCTCTATTAAAAGGAGGCCTTAATATCCCTTAGTTTCCATTAGGACCCCGCTGCCATGGGAGGGTAGGACAAAAGATGTCATGCAAGTTCTTTTCCATAAGCACGTATGACTATATTCGGAATACATGCCTACATTACATTGATGAATTGGAGCTAGTTCTGCGTCACCCTATGTTATGACTGTTACATGATGAACCACATCCGGCATAATTATCCATCATTGATCCGATGCCTACGAGCTTTCCATATACTGGTTTACGCTTATTTAGTTTCCCGTTGCTATTGTTACAATCACTACATAATACCAAAAATATTACTTTGCTTTCATGACTCTTTTGTTACTGTTACCACCACTATCGTATTACTTTGCTACTAAACACTCTGCTGCAGATACTATGTTTCCAGGTGTGGTTGAATTGACAACTCAACTGCTAATACTTGAGAATATTCTTTGGCTCCCCTTGTGTCGAATCAATAAATTTGGGTTGAATACTCTACCCTCGAAAGCTGTTGCGATCCCCTATACTTGTGGGTTATAATAGGTTCATCATGGTCAAGTAACATGACCTCCAGAACAGGATTACCGTACCACTCTGGTGCAATATTGCTCTGGTTGACCTACGAGGTTCCGTAGTAACTTGATCAGTAGTTTCATGATCATCATCATTAGCTTCCTCAATAATTGGTGTAGGAATCACTGGAACTGATTCCTGTGATGAACTACTTTCCAATAAGGGAGAAGGTACAATTACCTCATGAAGTTCTACTTTCCTCCCACTCACTTCTTTCGAGAGAAACTCCTTCTCTAGAATCCATTCTTAGCAACGAATATCTTGCCTTCGGATCTGTGATAGAAGGTGTACCCAATAGTCTCCTTTGGGTATCCTATGAAGACACATTTCTTCGATTCGGGTTTGAGCTTTTCAGGTTGAAGTTTTTTCACATAAGCATCGCAGCCCCAAACTTTAAGAAACGACAACTTGGGTTTCTTGCCAAACCACAGTTCATATGGTGTCGTCTCAATGGATTTCGATGGTGCCCTATTTAACGTGAATGCAGCCGTCTCTAAAGCATAACCTGAAAACGATAGAGGTAAATCAGTAAGAGACATCATAGATCGCACCATATCTAATAAAGCGCGGTTACGATGTTCGGACACACCATTACGCTGTGGTGTTCTAGGTGGCGTGAGTTGAGAAACTATTCCGCATTGTTTCAAATGAAGACCAAACTCATAACTCAAATATTCACCTCCACGATCAGATCGTAGAAACTTAATTTTCTTGTTACGATGATTTTCCACTTCACTCTGAAATTCTTTGAACTTTTCAAATGTTTCAGACTTATGTTTCATCAAGTAGATATACCCATATCTGCTCAAATCACCTGTGAAGGTCAGAAAATAATGATACCCGCCGTGAGCATCAACACTCATCGGACCGCATACATCAGTATGTATTATTTCCAATAAGTCTATTGCTCGCTCCATTGTTCCGGAGAACGGAGTCTTAGTCATCTTGCCCACGAGGCATGGTTCGCAAGCATCAAGTGATTCATAATCAAGTGATTCCAAAAGCCCATCAGCATGGAGTTTCTTCATGCGCTTTACACCAATATGACCTAAACAGCAGTGCCACAAATAAGTTGCACTATCATTATTAAACTTATATCGTTTGGCTTCAATACTATGAATATGTGTATCACTACTATCGAGATTCAATAAAAATAGACCACTCGTCAAGGGTGCATGACCATAAAAGATATTACTCATATAAATAGAACAACCATCATTCTTTGTTTTAAATGAATAACCGCCTCGCATCAAACAAGATCCAGATATAATGTTCATGCTTAAGGCTGGCACCAAATAACAATTATTCAGGTCTAAAACTAATCCCGAAGGTAGATGTAGAGGTAGCATGCCGACTGCGATCACATCGACTTTGGAACCATTTCCCACGCGCATCGTTACCTTGTCCTTAGCCAATATTCACTTAATCCGTAGCCCCTGTTTCGAGTTGCAAATATGAGCAATAGAACCAGTATCAAATACCCAGGCGCTACTGCGAGCATTAGTAAGGTTCACATGAATAACATGTACATCAAATATACCTTTCACTTTGCCATCCTTCTTATTTGCCAAATACTTGGGGCAGTTCCGCTTCCAGTGACCAGTCCCTTTGCAGTAGAAGCACTCAGTTTCAGGCTTAGGTCCAGACTTGGGCTTCTTCACTTGAGCAGCAACTTTCTTGCTGTTCTTCTTGAAGTTCCCCTTCTTCCCTTTGCCCTTCTTCTTGAAACTAGTGGTCTTGTTGACCATCAAAATTTGATGCTCCTTCTTGATTTCTACCTTTGCAGCCTTTAGCATTGCGAAGAGCTCAAGAATTTTCTTATCCATCCCTTGCATATTATAGTTCATCATGAAGCTTTTGTAGCTTGGTGGCAGTGATTGAAGAACTTTGTCAATGACACTATCATCAGGAAGATTGACTCCCAGTTGAGTCAAGTGGTTGTGGTACCCAGACATTCTGAGGAAATGTTCACTGACAGAACTATTCTCCTCCATTTTGCAGCGGTAGAACTTATTGGAGACTTCATATCTCTTAATCCGGGCATTTGCTTGAAATATTAACTCCAACTCCTGGAACATCTCATATGTTCCATGACGTTCAAAACGTCGTTGAAGTCCTGATTCTAAGCCGTAAAGCATGGCACACTGAACTATCAAGTAGTCATCAGCTTTGCTCTGCCAGACGTTCATAACATCTGGAGTTGCTCCTGCAGCGGGCTTTGCACCTAGCGGTGCTTCTAGGACGTAATTCTTTTGTGCAGAAATGAGGATAATCCTCAAGTTACAGACCCAATCTGTGTAGTTGCTACCATCATCTTTCAACTTAGCTTTCTCTAGGAACGCATTAAAATTCAAAGGAACAGTAGCATGGGCCATTTATCTACAACAACATAGACATGCAAAATACTATCAGATACTAAGTTCATGATAAATTAAAGTTCAATAAATCATATTACTTAAGAACTCCCACTTAGATAGACATCCCTCTAGTCATCTAAATGATCACGTGAGCCATATCAACTAAACCATGTCCAATCATCACGTGAGATGGAGAAGTTTTCAATGGTGAACATCACTATGTTGATCATATCTACTATATGATTCACGCTCAACCTTTCGGTCTCAGTGTTCCGAGGACATATCTGCATATGCTAGGCTCGTCAAGTTTAACCTGAGTATTCTGCTTGGGCAAAACTGGCTTGCACCCGTTTTATGTGAACGTAGAGCTTATCACACCCGATCATCACGTGGTGTCTCGGCACGATGAACTATAGCAACGGTGCATACTCAAGGAGAACACTTATACCTTGAATTTTAGTGAGAGATCATCTTATAATGCTACCGCCGTACTAAGCAAAATAAGATGCATAAAGGATAAACATCACATGCAATCAAAATAAGTGATATGATATGGCCATCATCATCTTGTGCCTTTGATCTCCATGTCCAAAGCACCGTCATGATCACCATCGTCACCAGCTTGACACCTTGATCTCCATCGTAGCATCGTTTTTGTCTCGCCAACTATTGCTTCTACGACTATCGCTACCGCTTAGTGATAAAGTAAAGCAATTACATGGCGATTGCATTTCATACAATAAAGAGACAACCATATGGCTCCTGCCAATTGCCGATAACTGTTAGAAAACATGATCATCTCATACAACAATTTATATATCGTCATGTCTTGACCATATCACATCACAACATGCCCTGCAAAAAACAAGTTAGATGTCCTCTACTTTGTTGTTGCAAGTTCTACGTGGCTGCTACGGGCTTCTAGCAAGAACCGTTCTTACCTACGCATCAAAACCACAATGATTTTTCGTCAAGTGTGTTGTTTTAACCTCAACAAGGACCGGGCGTAGTAAAACTCGATTCAACTAAAGCTAGAGAAACAGACACCCACTAGCCACTTGTGTGCGAAGCATAGTGGTAGAACCAGTCTCATGAACGCGGTCATGTAACGTCGGTCTGGGCCACTTCATCCAACAATACCGCCGAATCAAAGTAAGACATGCTGGTAAGCAGTATGATTATTATCGCCCACAACTCATTGTGTTCTAGTCGTGCATATAACATCTACGCATAGACCTGGCTCGGATGCCACTGTTGGGGAACGCAGTATTTCAAAAAAATTACCTACGATCGCGCAAGATATATCTAGGAGATGCATAGCAACGAGAGGGGAGAGTGTGTCTATGTACCCTCGTAGACCGAAAGCGAAAGCGTTTAGTAACACGGTTGATGTAGTCGAATGTCTTCGCGATCCAACAGATCCAAGTACCGAACGTACGGCACCTCTGTGATCTGCACATGTTTATCTCGGTGACGTCCCTCGAAGTCTTGATCCAGTTGAGGCCGAGGGAGAGTTTCGTCGGCACGACGGCGTGGTGATGGTGATGATGAATTTACCGACGCAGGGCTTCCCCTAAGCACTACAACGATATAACCGAGGTGTGTAACTGTGGAGGGGGGCACCGCACACGACTAAAAGATGAACTTGTGTGTCTATGGGGTGCCCCCCTCCCACGTATATAAAGGGGGGAGGGGGAGGAGGCCTCTAAGTGCATCTAGTGCCACCCCTAGTTGGTTTTGGAGTATTGACGACAAACCTGGTTGAGGGACTAATGTGTTTGTGAGAATTGCAGGATAACACAGGTAGTAGTCCCTCATTGATTCGGTTTACCTACCGGAGATGACCCCTAAAAATGTGTGAAGACATTGAAGACAATGGTGGTTGTGAAGATATTCACAATGAAGATTGTGACTCGAGAAGACATTCACGTGAAGACTATGGAGTGCAAAGACATAACTGTTTTGTAGTTTCCTTTTCTTCTTTGTTGAGTCATAGGAACCACCGTACTGTTAAGTGGGGTCCAAGTGAACAAGGTCAGAGTGACTGAAGTGATGCTCAACCAAATCCTATGTCTTTGAGAGAAGACAATGAGAGCAAATCTTATCCAGAGCTGGATGAGTCAGCTTTACTTGTAGCCCAAGTTAAGCTGCCGCGTGTGTTTGAAATCTGACCGTTGGAACACGTGTCAGTTCCTTAGTGACCTAGGGTCATTTCGGACAAATCAGGTTGGGTTGCCTAGTGGCTATAAATACCCCACCCCCTACACCATAAATTGGTGGCTGCTCAGAGTTAGTGCGCGACTTTTGTCGTTTGAGAGCAACCCACCTCGAAGCCTTTGAGAGAGAAATCCTTGCGAGGACAAAGCCCCAAACACCCAGAGCCAAATAGTGTTAGGCATCACTGAAGTCTTTCTGTCTGCATGATCTGAAGACTTATTACACTTGAGGACTGTGAATCCTCCAGCCGGTTACGCGTCGCGTTCTGAGCATCCAAGAGTCATTGTGGATTGCCGGTGAACGAAGTCTGTGAAGGTTTGGAAGTCTACCTTGAAGACTTACCAGAGTGATTGGGCGAGGACTAAGTGTCCTTATCTCAAGGGTAATAAGGTGAAGACGCAGTCTTCTGAGTTGAATCTCAGCCTCCCTAACCATACGTATAGTTGTCACAACAACTGGAACTGGTCCGATAATCCTTTGTCTTCACCAAGCACCTGGTTCTATCTCTTCCTTCACTTATTTATAGTTTGTCTCTGTGTAGTCTTTTGCCTGCTTGTCTTATCTGTTTGACTTCACAGTGTGACGACTATTGTTTGACTTCATACCATCTTCCATCTTGATCCTTACTTCCTAGCTGCTAATAGTCTTCATGCTTTAAGCTTCATTACTTGCTTGACTATGGCTTGTCTAGTGTAGTCTACCTTCCGCTGCATGTCAATAGGTTCATTTCTATTGTTTGTCTTCGAAACTCCCATGTTTTGAAGACTTTCATAAAAATCTCCTATTCACCCCCCTAGTCGATAACTAGCACTTTCAAGGCCGACCAAGGTGTGGCGCGCCCAGGGGGGTCCTACTCCAAGTAGGATTCGCCCCTCCCTTTCCTATTCCCACAAGGAGAAGGGGGGAGGAGGAGGAGAAGAGAAGGAAAGGGGGGGCTGCCCCCCAACCGTAGTCCAATTCAGTTTGGGCTAGGGGGCTCGCGCCACTCCCTCGCCTGCATCCTCTCTTCCACCACTAGGCCCATGAGGCCCAATAACTTCTAGGGGGATGTTCCGGTAACCCCCGGTACTCCGAAACTCATCTGAAATGACCCGAACCATTCCGGTGTCCGAATGTAACCTTCCAATATATGAATCTTTATGTCTCGACCATTTCGAGACTCCTCGTCATGTCTGTGATCTCATCCGGGACTCCTAACAACCTTCAGTCATCAAATCACACAACTCATAATATAAATTGTCATCGAACGTTAAGCGTGCGGACCCTACAGGTCCGAGAACTATGTAGACATGACCGAGACACATCTTCGGTCAATGAACAATAGGGGAACTTGGATGCTCATATTGGTTCATACATATTCTACGAAGATCTTTATCGGTCAAACCACATAACAACATACGTTGTTCCCTTTGTCATCGGTATGTTACTTGCCCGAGATTCGATCGTCAGTATGATCATACCTAGTTCAATCTCGTTACCGGAAAGTTTCTTTACTCGTTCCGTAATGCATCATCCTGCAACTAACTCATTAGTCACTTTGCTTGCAAGGCTTATAGTGATGAGCATTACCGAGAGGGCCCAGAGATACCTCTCCGATACACGGAGTGATAAATCCTAATCTTGATCTATGCCAACTCAACAAACACCATCGGAGACACCTGTAGAGCATCTTTATAATCACCCAGTTACGTTGTGACATTTGATAGCACACTAAGTGTTCCTTCGGTATTCGGGAGTTGCATAATCTCATAGTCATAGGAACATGTATAAGTCTTGAAGAAAGTAATAGCAATAAACTAAACGATCATAGTGCTAAGCTAACGGATGGGTCTTGTCCATCACATCATTCTCTAATGATGTGATCCCATTCATCAAATGACAACACATGTCTATGGCTAGGAAACTTAACCATCTTTGATTAACGAGCTAGTCAAGTAGAGGCATACTAGGGACACTTTGTTTGTCTATCTATTCACACATGTACTAAGTTTCCGGTTAATACAATTCTAGCATGAATAATAAACATTGATCATGATATAAGGAAATATAAATAACAACTTTATTATTGCCTCTAGGGCATATTTCCTTCAGAAGGGAGAAAAAGGAAACGCAGGCTCGCGCAACGCAGCTCGACAACATCGCCGGCGGCCGGCATGGCCCGAACCCGCCACATCGGGAAAGCCGTTGCACCTCTCTGCCCTCTCTCTCGCGTTCAGGAGGTTGGGGTGGTAGGAGGAAAGAATGGGGACGGGAAAAGTGCGGCCCGATGAGGAGCGGCGTGGTGGCCGCCGACGCCGTCGCCGGCGCCCCGGCGCGACAAGGTAGCTCAGCGTGCGGGATAGAGGGGAAGAGGAAAGAGAGCAAGCTCGAAATGGCCTAGGGTTTCTGCTCCAGCCACGCGGTCGACGTTTTTGTTCAGGCTAGATCCGTGCTGGACCGTCAGATGGAATCCGACGGCCAGGATCTAAACCATAGCAACACACTGGGCTTTTTGGGCCAAAAGAGGAGCGCAACTGGGCTAAGGCCGGGTCGCGCAGCGCGTGCGCAGGCGGCTGGGCCGCGACCAGTAGCCATGCTCGGCTGGGCCGAGCTCGGCTAGGCTGCCGCTTTCCTTTTTTGTTTGTTTCTTCGGTGTTTTGTTTATTTGTCCAGTTTTTTGGTCAAATTTCACATAGTTTTTTCTATTCAAATTAATCCAATGAAAATTTGTCTAGAAAATAGAAAAGTGACAGAAATGTTTCTGAAAAGTAAAGTTCATGAATTTTTTATTCATGTTTTCCGCTGCAAAATATAAAATAAATAAAAGTGCTCTTGTAAAAGAAAAATAAAAGTTTCTGACAATAGTAAAGTTCATGACTTTTATTCATGAAAAATAAATATAAATGCTCTTTTAAAAGTAAATAAAAGTTTAATGAGAATTAAATTTTAAGAGCATGTTAAAAGTAATTAATGATGTAAATATGATTTTGTTATTTTTATGACCAACGTTGTTAAAAAGATGATCATGATTTATAGATTGTTATAAAAGGTGTGTTTATTTCTACTTTTGCCCAACGGTGATATAGATTTAATTGTATAAACAGTTGTATGTTTTAATTTTGACCAACGTTGGATTAATACATGCAATTGTTGTCATGATCACACTCGATTGTGGTTTCAGGAGGGTACCACTTGATGAGTTGCCTCAAGGATGTTCCAACCCTCAGAGGTGATAACTACACTAAGTGGAGAAAGAAAGTTGACTTGTCCTTTGTCTGTGCTGAGGTGGACTGGGTTGTGGACGCTCCACAGCCGATCAAACCAGCAGAGCTAGTCAAAGGTGCAACAGATGATGATGATGCTTGGGAGAAAAAGAAAAGGGATTATGCTCTAGTGGAGATGTCATATTATCTTGAAAATCAAAAGTGGATCAACGCAAATAAGAATTGCATGGCTTTCATAAAGAACACAATTGAGAACGCTATTGTGGGCTCAATTGTAGAGTGTACTTCCGTAGGGGAGTTTCTTGAAAGATAAAGAGCCAGTTCACTGGTTCTTCAAAGATATATGCCACCCAGTTCCTAAAGTAGCTGGTGACAGAAAAGTACACAGGTGGTGGACATGACATAAGAGAGCACATCCTCAGGATGAGCAACATGGCAGCTAAGCTTAAACCCATGGATGAGGATTTGGAGCTCAAGCCTGCTCTCCTTGTTCACCCGGTCATGGCTTCACTGCCAAAAGAATTTGACACTTTTGTTGTCAACTAGAACATGTCACCTGGAAAATGGGACATTGAAAATACCATAGCCATGTGTGTGCAAGAAGAGGAAAGACTTAAAACCTCATATGGTGGTTCTCTAAACTATGCAAGGGATAATAAGAAAAAGTACTACAATCAAAGTAGCAAAGGTTCTCCTTCAAAGCCACATGGAAAAGCTCCCACGCACCATCAGCATCATCAAAAGTCTTTTCCAGTGGAAAAATACACATGTCTCCATTGTAAGCAGACTGGGCACTACAAGAAAGACTGTCGTGTTTGGCTGAAGTCCATAATGGCAAAGAGAGGGAACAACGTTGTTTCCTTTGTAAATGAATCCTTGTATACACAGTTTTTGAAATCTACTTTGTGGATTGACTCAGGTGCAACCATTCATGTTGCAAATTCATTACAGGGATTCCATTCGACGCGGACTATGCAAAGAAGCGAAAGATGCATTGAAGTTGCAAATGGAGTTCAAGCAGAAATTAAAGCTATCGGTGACATCTCCCTGGAGTTAGCTGATGGATTCAAACTTTTGCTTAGAGATGTTTTATATGTTACTTCATGTCACATAAACTTGATTACTGTTTCGTGTTTACACAAAGATCATTATGAATGATATTTTGGACATGGCAAGTGTGCCATATGGTTTAATAATGCTTATGTGGGTGATGCTTTACTTCACAATGAGCTTTATTTATTATCACTGCGTGAAAAAATTTATTCTGTGTGTAATGTGAATGAGCATGTTTCCGCGTCGAATAAAGAACAGAAGAAAAGAAAGAGAACTCATGACTCTTCGAAATTATGGCACTGTCGCTTGGGCCATATTTCGAGGGGAAGAATAAGGACTAGTTAAAATTGTAATTCTTCCTCCATTAGAGTTCTCAAACATAGAGCAATGCCTAGATTGCATTAAAGGAAAGTATGTAAAACAAATAAAAAGGGTGCGAATCATAGCACAAGAATACTAGAAATAATTCACACTGACATTTGTGGACCATTTTCGGTAAAATGTGTGGATGGCTATGACTCATTCATAACATTCACAGACGATTACTCCCGATATGGTTATATTTATCCAATCAAAGAAAGATCTGAAGCGTTGGATAAATTTAAAATATTCAAAGCTAAAGTTGAAAATCAGCATGATAAAAGAATAAAGATAGTAAGATCTGACCATGGGGGGGAGCACTACAGTCGCACACTCCATATGGCCAAGTCCCTGGACCTTTTGCAAAGTTCTTACAGGAGACTGGCATAGTGGCCCAATATTCAATGCCAGGAGAGCCTCAGTAAAATGGAGTAGCTGAAAGGCGTAACCGTACACTTATGGATATGGTGCGCAGTATGATGAGTTATTCCACCTTGCTATTGGGATTATGGATGAAGGCGCCTAAAACCGCCATTCACATTCTCAATAGAGTACCAAGCAAATCAGCGCCTGATACGTCCATTTTGCATCATGTTTTCTTACTATTATTTATGATGTTTTTATCCATAATAATGCATTTTGGAGTAATTCTAATGCCTTTCTCTCATAATATGCAAGGTATACACAAAGAGGGAGAATTCCGGCAGCTGGAAATCTGGACCTCGAAAAGCTACGTGAGGCCACCTATTATGCACAACTCCAAACAAGTTGAAACTTCACGGAGACTTATTATCAAATATATGAGGAATATTGGAGAAAATTACTACCAGAGGGGGCCCACTGATATATCTCCAACATATCTATAATTTTTTATTGTTCCATGCTATTATATTATCCATCTTAGATGTTTTTTATGCATTTATATGCTATTTTATATAATTCTTGGGACTAACCTATTAACCTAGAGCCCAGTGCCAGTTTCTATTTTTTCCCTTGTTTTTGAGTTTTACAGAAAAGGAATACCAAATGGAGTCCAATTGACGTGCCAATTTTTAATGGTTTTTTATGGACCAAAAGAAGCCCCCCGGAGTAAAAGAGTTGGGCCAGAAGAGTCCCGGCCGTCCACGAGGGTGGGGGTGTGCCCTACCCCCTGGGCGCACCACCCTATCTCGTGGATGACTCGGGGATCCCCCTGACTTGTTCCCGACGCCAAAAATTCCTATAAATACAGAAACCTCTAGAAAATAACCTAGATCGGGAGTTCCGCAGCCGCAAGCCTCTATAGCCACCGAAAACCAATCTAGACCTGTTCCGGCACCCTGCCGGAGGGGGGAATCCCTCTCTGATGGCCATCTTCATCATCCCGGCGTTCTCCATGACGAGGAGGGAGTAGTTCACCCTCGGGGCTGAGGGTATGTACCAGTACTTATGTGTTTGATCTCTCTCTCTCTCTCTCTCTCTCTCTCGTGTTCTTGATTTGGCACGATCTTGATGTATCGCGAGCTTTGCTATTATAGTTGGATCTTATGATGTTTCTCCCCCTCTACTCTCTTGTAATGGATTGAGTTTTCCCTTTGAAGTTATCTTATCGGATTGAGTCTTTAAGGATTTGAGAACACTTGATGTATGTCTTGCATGTGCTTATCTGTGGTGAAAATGGGATATTCACATGATCCACTTGATGTATGTTTTGGTGATCAACTTGTAGATTCCGTGACCTCATGAACTTATGCATAGGGGTTGGTACACGTTTTCGTCTTGACTCTCCGTTAGAAACTTTGGGGCACTCTTTGAAGTTCTTTGTGTTGGTTGAATAAATGAATCTGAGATTGTGTGATGCATATCGTATAATCATACCGACGGATACTTGAGGTGACATTGGAGTATCTAGGTGACATTAGGGTTTTGGTTGATTTGTGTCTTAAGGTGTTATTATAGTACGAACTCTAGGATAGATTGAACGGAAAGAATAGCTTCGTGTTATTTTACTACGGACTCTTGAATAGATCGATTAGAAAGGATAACTTTGAGGTGGTTTCATACCCTACAATAATCTCTTCGTTTGTTCTCCGCTATTAGTGACTTTGGAGTGACTCTTTGTTGCATGTTGAGGGATAGTTATATGATCCAATTATGTTATTATTGTTGAGAGAACTTGCACTAGTGAAAGTATGAACCCTAGGCCTTGTTTCAATGCATTGCAATACCGTTTTCGCTCACTTTTATCATTAGTTACGTTGCTGTTTTTATATTTTCAGATTACAAGAACCTGTATCTACCATCCATATTGCGCTTGTATCACCATCTCTTAGCCGAACTAGTGCACCTATACAATTTACCATTGTATTGGGTGTGTTGGGGACACAAGAGACTCTTTGTTATTTGGTTACAGGGTTGCTTGAGAGAGACCATTTTCATCCTATGCCTCCCACGGATTGATAAACCTTAGGTCATCCACTTGAGGGAAATTTTCTACTGTCCTACAATCCTCTGCACTTGGAGGCCCAACAACGTATACAAGAAGAAGGTTGTGTAGTAGACATCAAGCACTTTTCTGGCACCATTGCTGGGGAGGTTAGCGCTTGAAGGTATATATTTGGATCTTGCAATCGAATCTTTTTGTTTCTTGTTTTATCACTAGTTTAGTCTATAAAAGAAAACTATAAAAAATGGAATTGAGGATACCTCATATGCTTCATCTTTTTAATGTCTTCCATGAAAATAAGGATTCCGATAATTGTGCCAAAGTGTTAGAAGAAGAATGCATTAGAATGTTTGGCACTGAATCTTTGAATGATGAGCATGATTGCAATGTTCTTAGTATGAACTCTTTGAATATCCATATAACTAATGATGATTGCACTAGTCATGATGAAAATGCCTCTTATAAGCATGTCAATTTTTGTGGAGTGCATAGAGTTTGCAAGTACACACCAAATAGGGAAGATAGATTTTGCAAGAGGCATGAGTATTTAGAAACTAAATGGTTGCAAGAAAGGCTCGATGTTTGTGTTGAAAATTTAAATTTTCTTAGCCATCCTTGTGAACTTTGCAATGAACGTGATCATTTAAATATCTAATGCAAATTGTTGCATGATCGAATCGTGTCCGAAAATTGTGATGACTTGATTTCCCTTGCACCTCATAATGAACTTAGTTTGCTTGTGGGTTATGAAGAAATGAAGCGTATAACTAAAGATCTTCCAGAATTTGTCCTTGATAAAGTTCTTGATTTTGATTTAGAGGAAATTTATATGTATTGTGCGGTGAATTGCATTGAAAATCCTTATATTGCCAATTACTTAAAGACAAGAAAATAAATAGAAGATGAATAGAATACTAATGAAAGGGAAGAGACTTCCCAATATCCTCCTATTATTTCTTATGATGAATCAGGTAACGAGGAGGAGCCTTCTATTTAACCAATCTCATTAATAAGGAGCTCCAAAAAGAGGATTAAACCCACACATAATGTGAAGAAGAGAAAGAAAAGACGGAGAAGCAAAGGTAAAAAGGTATCCCTCACAAATGATGTTTCTCCTATTACTCATTGTGATGATGATAATTGTTATACTATTGGTGCTATCCATACTATTAATGATGAGAGTGATTATGCTTATGGTATGAAAAGGTCCAAGCTTGGGGATGCTATGTTGGATGAGAATGACATGTTTGAGAATTTATTTGCTGCAATTAATGTTTGTCCCAAGCTTGGGGATTCTATGTTTAATGAAGATGATATTTTTAGTCTCCCAAGTTTTTGACGAGCAAATTTATTATGATGATAGAATCCCTCCTATTTATGATGACTATTGTGATGACACTTATGCTATAAAAAATAGTGATGATTATATTTATAAAACTTGTCAAGATTATGATTACCCTTTTTCTGAACATTACTCTTTTAATGTGGAAACAATTTATAGTATTCAAGTTTCTTATGATACTCCCGCTATTCCGAATGATAAAAAAATTGCTTATGTGGAGAGTAATAAAAATTCTATGCTTGTGGCTCATGAAAATAATGCTTTATGTGATAGTTATATTGTTGAATTCATTCATGATATTACTGAAAATTATTATGAGGGAGGAATATATGCTTGTAGGAATTACAATAATATCAAGTTTCCTCTCTATGTGCTTAAAATCTTGAAGTTATGCTTGTTTTGCTTTCCTATGCTAGTTGATTATTGTTCCCATAAATTTTTTGCTCACAAAATCCCTATGCATAGGAAGTGCGTTAGACTTAAATGTGATAGTAATATTCTTCATGATGCTATCTTTATGTTTCAATTCTTATCTTTTATGAGAGCATCATTGAAATCATCATGCCTAGCTAGGGGCGTTAAACGATAGCGCTTGTTGGGAGGCAACCCAGTTTTATTTTTATTCTTTGCCTTTTGTTCCTTTTTAGTAATGAATAATTAATATAGCCTCTGTTATGATTGTGTTTTTTATGTTTTAATTAGTGTTTGTGCTAAGTAAAGCCTTTAGGATCATCTTGGGTGATTATTGTTTGATCTTGCTGATAAAAAAAGAAAGTATGCGCTCACAAAAATAATTTTCATTTTTTACCAGAGAGCGATAAAATGCCAATTATAACTACATTATATCAATATACAAATTTCCTAGGACTTACTAATTTCTCAGGATTTTTGGAGTTACAGAAGTATTAGAGAGTTACAGATTACTACAGACTGTTCTGTTTTTGGCAGATTCTGTTTTCGATGCATAGTTTGCTTGTTTTCTAGTTTCTATGGCTTATATTGCTTAATATAAATTGTAGAAATGATATGGTACAGTAGGCATCATGTGAGAAAAATTATGAATCTTGTCTTGACAGTACCTAAGTGGTGATTTGCTTTCTTATACTAACGGAGCTTACGAGTTTTCTGTTGAGTTTTGTGTTGTGAAGTTTTCAAGTTTTGGGTAAAGATTCGATGGACTATGGAATAAGGAGTTGAAAGAGCCTAAGCTTGGGGATGCCCAAGGAACCCCAAGGTAATATTCAAGGACAACCAAGAGCCTAAGCTTCGGGATGCCCCGGAAGGCATCCCCTCTTTCGTCTTCGTCTATCGGTAACCTTACTTGGAGCTATATTTTTATTCACCACATGATATGTGTTTTGCTTGGAGCGTCATTTTTTTTGCTTGTTGTTTGAATAATATACCAAGATCTGAAATTCTTAAATATTAGAGAGTCTTCACATAGTTTCATAATTATTCGACTACTCATTGATCTTCACTTATATATTTCGGAGTAGTTTGTCATTTGCTCTATTGCTTCACTTATATCCTTTTAGAGCACGGCGGTGGTTTTATTTTATAGAAATTATTGATCTCTCATGCTTCACTTATATTATTTTGAGAGTCTTTAGAACAGCATGGTAATTTTCTTTGGTTATGAAATTATTC
Source organism: Triticum urartu (assembly GCF_003073215.2). Taxonomy (NCBI): domain Eukaryota; kingdom Viridiplantae; phylum Streptophyta; class Magnoliopsida; order Poales; family Poaceae; genus Triticum; species Triticum urartu. The sequence goes on along the minus strand of NC_053028.1, from coordinate 197,929,083 downwards.
CTAATATGATAGGCATCCAAGATGGGTATAATAAAAACTTTCATATAAAGTGCATTGAATACTATGAGAAATTTGATACTTGATGATTGTTTTGAGATATGAAGATGGTGATACTAGAGTCATGCTAGTTGAGTAGTTGTGAATTTGAGAGATACTTGTGCTAAAGTTTGTGATTCCCGTAGCATGCACGTATGGTGAACCGTTATGTGATGAAGTCGGAGCATGATTTATTTTTTGATTGTCTTCCTTATGAGTGGCGGTCGGGGACGAGCGATGGTCTTTTCCTACCAATCTATCCCCCCTAGGAGCATGCACGTAGGACTTTGATTCGATAACTAATAGATTTTTGCAATAAGTATGTGAGTTCTTTATGACTAATGTTGAGTCCATGGATTATACACACTCTCACCCTTCCACCATTGCTAAGCTCTCTTGTGCCGCGCAACTTTCACCGGTACCATAACACCCACCATTACCTTCCTAAAAATAGCCACCATACCTACCTATTATGGCATTTCCATAGCCATTCCGAGATATATTGCCCTGCAACTTTTCCCCGTTCCGTTTAGTATGACACGCTCCATCATTGTCATATTGCTTTGCATGATCATGTAGTTGACATCGTATTTGTGGCAAAGCCACCATTCATAATTTCATACATGTCACTCATGAATCGTTGCACATCCCGGTACACCACTGGAGGCATTCACATAGAGTCATATTTTGTTCTAAGTATCGAGTTGTAAGTAAATAAAAGTGTGATTATCATCATTATTAGAGCATTGTCCCATGTGAGGAAAGGATGATGGAGACTATGATTCCCCCACAAGTCAGGATGAGACTCCAGACGAAAAATTAAAAAAAGAAGAAAAAAAGAGGCCAAAAAAAGAAGAGAGAAAAGGCCCAAATTAAAAAGTGAGAGAAAAAAGAGAGAAGGGGCAATGTTACTATCCTTTTTCCACACTTGTGCTTCAAAGTAGCACCATGATCTTCATGATAGAGAGTCTCCTACTTTGTCACTTTCATATACTAGTGGGAATTTTTCATTATAGAACTTGGCTTGTATATTCCAATGATGGGCTTCCTCAAAATGCCCTAGGTCTTCGTCAGCAAGCGAGTTGGATGCACACCCACTTAGTTTCTTTTTGAGCTTTCATACACTTATAGCTCTAGTGCATCCGTTGCATGGCAATCCCTACTCACTCACATTGATATATATTGATGGGAATCTCCATAGCCCGTTGATACGCCTAGTTGATGTGAGACTATCTTCTCCTTTTTGTCTTCTCCACAACCACCATTCTATTCCACCTATAGTGCTATGTCCATGGCTCATGCTCATGTATTGCGTGAAGATTGAAAAAGTTTGAGAACATCAAAAGTATGAAACAATTGCTTGGCTTGTCATCAGGGTTGTGCGTGATTTTAATATTTTGTGTGATGAAGATAGAGCATAGTCAGACTATATGATTTTGTAGGGATAGCTTTCTTTGACCATGTTATTTTGAGAAGACATGATTACTTTGTTAGTAAGCTTGAAGTATTATTATTTTTATGTCAATATTAAACTTTTGTCTTGAATCTTTCGGATCTGAATATTCTTGCCACAATAAAGAGAGTTACATGGATAAATATGTTAGGTAGCATTCCACATCAAAAATTCTGTTTTTATCATTTACCTACTCGAGGACGAGTAGGAATTAAGCTTGGGGATGCTTGATACGTCTCCAACGTATATATAATTTTTTATTGTTCCATGCTATTATATTATCCATCTTGGATGTTTTATATGCATTTCTATGCTATTTTATATGATTTTGGGACTAACCTATTAACCTAGAGCCCAGTGCCAGTTTCTATTTTTCCTTGTTTTTGAGTTTTACAGAAAAGGAATACCAAATGGAGTCCAATTGACGTGCCAATTTTTGATGGTTTTTTATGGACCAAAAGAAGCCCCCGGAGTAAAAGAGTTGGGCCAGAAGAGTCACAGGCCGTCCACAAGGGGGGGGGGGCGCACCCTACCCCCCCCCCCCCCGGGCGCGCCGCCCTATCTCGTGGACGACTCGGGGATCCCGCTGACTTGTTCCTGATGCCAAAAATTCCTATAAATACATAAACCTCCAGAAAATAATCTAGACCGAGAGTTCCGCAACCGCAAGCCTCTGTAGCCACCAAAAACCAATCTAGACCCGTTCCAGCACCCTTTCAGAGGGGGGAATCCCTCTCCGGTGGCCATCTTCATCATCCCGGCGCTCTCCATGACGAGGAGGGAGTAGTTCACCCTCGGGGATGAGGGTATGTACCAGTAGCTATGTGTTTGATCTCTCTCTCTCTCTCTCTCGTGTTCTTGATTTGGCACGATCTTGATGTATCGTGAGCTTTGCTATTATAGTTGGATCCTGTGATGTTTCTCCCCCTCTACTCTCTTGTAATGGATTGTGTTTTCCCTTTGAAGTTATCTTATCGGATTGAGTCTTTAAGGATTTGAGAACACTTGATGTATGTCTTGCATGTGCTTATCTATGCACTACAAAAAAATACACTTCCGTGATGATACATGTTTGTCACAGTAGGTCGCCTTTTTTGTCATGCATGTACATCCATGACAAATTTATGATAGAATCAAGATAGTCATACATGTGCTGTCGTAGAAGTGTTCCATGACATTACCAAAATTATCATCACGGAAGTGTCCACTTCCATGACGATAAATCGCGCGTCACAGAAGTGCTTTCGTCAAGGGTGACCGATACGTGGCATCCACCATAACGGAACGCCGTTAAGCTATCGGGTCGGGTTTTGGATCCGATAACCCATTAACAGCCCCGACCAATGGGGATTTTCCATGTGTAAAATCATCATTGGCTAGAGGAAACACGTGTCAGCTCATCGTCGGGACAGATGTCATCCACTCACTGGACAGAATGCGCCTATGATACGTCGACACGTGGCACGACCCAACAAGTTTAAATGGGCCGGCCCACCTAAAGGCCCACAAGATTTCACGGACCATAATGGGCCGGCCCAGCTAAAGGCCCACGAGATTTTGCGGACCATAATGGGCTGGCCCAGCTAAAGGCCCACAAGATTTTGGGGGGCCATAATGGGCCGGCCCAAGTAAAGGCCCACAAGATTTTCGTGTGCCATAATAGGCCGGCCCCGGTAAAGGCCCACAAAATTCTTGCGGATCATAATGGGCCGGCCCAGCTAAAGGCCCATGATATTTCACCGACATTAATGGGCCGGCCCAGCTGTAGGCCCACAAGATTTTGAGGACCCTAGTAGGCCGGCCCATTAACTGGCTGCCATGTTTTGGGCCAAATGCCGGCCCATATTTGATACGGTCTATTAATGGCCTGCCACGCTCCGGGCCTAATAGTGGCCCATATGAGATCCAGCCTGTTAAAAGCCTACCATGTTCTGGGCCAAATTACGGCCCAGATCAGGTCCGGCCCTTTAAGAGGTTTTGGGCCTAATTATGGCCCATATCGAATTCGGCGCGTCAACTGGACACTATGCTTTTGGGCCCACTTGCTAAAGGCCCACTTAGTAATTCGGCCTGATATTAGTTTTGGCATGTTAAGGGCCCGTTTAACATTTCGTTCCTATATTAATTTCAGCCTGTTAAAAGCCCATCATATAGTTGGGCCTAACTACGACCCGATTTGCATCCGGCCTGCTCGCAGCCGATATCTGATTGGGCCAAACAAGGACCGAGACAATTTTTCGGCTTGTTAAAAGCCCATGATTTGATTCACACAATCATGGGTCGGGGTTCATTTCGGGCTGCTGCCGGCCCGTGAGCTGATCGGCACATTTCAGGCCCAACCTACATCGTGATTGCATGACGGCCCGATTATGTACCGTAATTTTATGGTTTGGCCGGTTTACTGCGAAGACAGGATATATATACAGTAAAATAACTGCAGCATCGTGAATAAGAAAAAACCTATACTATACAATAAACAAATTATGGCATATTACATCCACTGGGCATCAAAGTTCGCCACTATGATAATAAAGCACAAGCAGACAACAGATTACATACACTGGGCATCAAAGATCGCCACCAGTGCAAATAAACATGCCGACAAAATAATATACAAAACCGACAGCACTTCAATAGAGTTCAAGAAAGGTTAGCCCTGTTGGGGAGCTGCAGCGCAAGCAGCTGAGCAAGATGATGAGACTGCGCTTGTTCAACACTTATATCTTCCTCACTCTGAAAGATAAATAAGCAGACAGATGACACATTTTGCACATAAAAGTATCAGTGCTGACAATTCATCACATTTCTTACTGACGAATAAAGTGACATAGTTTAAATTTGCATTAACACAATATGGTATTGTTCAGGTCAAGACATGGCAGGAAATGACATTGTGAAGGAGTTGGCAGCTTCACGACACCACTGGATTAAAGATCAAGAACTCATAAGTATCAATGGTTAGTGTGCTGTCAATTTATACCATTTCAGATTGGCAAATAAAGAGACGGTTTAAATAATAGTAGAATGATATGACATTGTTCATATTTAAGACATTGCAGAATATGACATTGTGCTGTGGTGGGTAGGTTCACCACACCACTGGATTACAGATGAAGAACAGAAGCATACATGCAGTGCAAAAGAAGATCACTTGCTCTGTATAGTTTAATTTACATGGTATGAAGAAGGAAGTTGGTTGTACAACTGAAAACTTAAATTGAGAAAGGACAAAATTTTGTTTATGAACTACATAATAAACTTTAAACAAGCAATTTGATGCAAACACCAAAAATAAACAGCTGTTGCAGTCATGCCTAACCAAATATATACAACAAAGTTTGAAGGCTTGAGATGGACAAACTTACATTATTGGTGAAGACAGGCTCTATAAAGGCCTTGTCCATGCTGATGGGGGGGGGGCAATTCAAGAAGTTTAGCATAGAATCTTCTTCAAAAGCATTGCCTTTATTCTACATTTTGTTAAGAGTAAATATAGATGTGATAATATAAGAAAAAATGGAGAATATTTAAGATAAGATGAAGAGTGATGCTACATAACCAAGTAGCTATAAATGTAAGTGCAGCGATACAGGCAAAAGGTACAGCCAAGAGTAATGCACATCTAAACTTCTTCAGTACCAACCTTTTGGTAAGAGTAAATATAGATCTGATGTGTAGAAAATGGAGAGCAAAGGAAAATAAGCTGCATAGTGATGGTACATGAACAACTACCTGTCATTATAAGTAAACTGATAAAGGACAGCATGTACTTACAAGAAAAATGCAGAGCTAAAAAAACATTGGCATTGGATATATTCTACACTAATGTAACCATTCATACAGATCAGATAATTTGGAGCGAACAATTGATAAGCAAGCTATCATGCATACTGCTGTCACATAATGAACCAGGTATGTATGCAAGTACAGTGATACATATCAACAGGTACTAACAAGAGCAAAGCAGCGGGCAGCATATTTGCGATATCCTATCATTCTTGTCAAACTGGAATTCTTCTTCGAGCAGATTTCCTGCAAAAAAGATCCGTAAGGCACATGCGGAAAAGTAGAAGTTCAAATTGTCATGTGATTTCATAGACAGTACCTCATCCTGGGAACGAGACCAGTGCATAAAAAGGTTTTTCCATTCAATGTCTTCTAAATTTAGCACAGGAGACTTCACCGGAAATTCGTTTATAGACTTGCCATCAAAGTGTGATTTCCTCAGGTAACACCGATACTGCTGCAATGGTTCCTTGAAAAGCACAAGCAAGCTTTCCTCGTCATGACTATCGAGATTGACCCTCGCCTAGTTACAACAATGTAATGTAAATCATTCATGTGTTCAATCAGCAGAAAACAGGAAAATAATAACCATGAATAATAGCACTTACACGTAAGTTGGACAGGAAGATGTGAAAATGGTGTTTGTCTTCACAATAATCTTCCCATGATGGGAATATATGCATGTAGTCCCTAACAACATTGAAAGCATTGTCTTTTAAACTGGGAATAAATGGAATGGGGTTCCAATCTGCAGGAATTGGCCGTCTCTGCAGTTGGGATAGGTCTTCGGCCAGTGGACTTGCTATACTTTTTGCTAGAGTGGGATTTTTCTATGATACAACTAGTGCTATGGCAAATGAAATCAGTATACCTTTTGCTGGAGTGCAGGTCCTGTGTGGTGGGGCTAGTGGTGTGGCCAGTGAAGTATGGGTACAGTCTGCTGGAGTCGGTCCTACGTTTTGTGTCACTGGTTGTACATCCAATATAAGTGGGGTGCTGTCTGATTTCTCCGGCACCACCATGTTTTTCAAGGACTTTGCTGGTGCTCCTTTAGGTTTGGCAATCACCCTCTTCCTTTTTGATGTCTGATGCACAAGAACAGCATTTGAGTGGAAAAACATGGTATGATGACAGATGGAATATGTATTGATAATGGATGGGCATGGCATATCGACATATATGATGAGTAAACTAAGCAGATGGCGGTGCAACAAAGTAGAAGAAATGAAAGAAAACATATGCAAGATACCCGCAATCAATAAAACATTGCCAAATTAGAACAGGCACCTTGATGGGTGAACAGGACAGGCCATCTGCCTTTGACTCCTCAAGGTTAGAATAGTCATTAGGATGATATTCTGAACAAGAATCAACAGGTGGGGAGCGTACGAGTTTCATTGCATCCAGAATGGCACTCAATGCCTTGGTGCCAATTTTGTAAGTCATTGCAGTGTTTAGCTTCAAGAGTGGACTGCTGCTAGTGCGACACAAAGCAGCTACACAGATCATAGTGTAGATATAACGGGAAAACCTTAAGCATCAGAGTAAAATCAGCAAAGTGGAACTTGCTGGAATATATGTGCTAGTATTGCCGGTACGGCTAGAAAGGCTTCGGATACCAACTCTCTTCAATTGAAGGTGCGGTACTGTTAATATCAATGTAACTCTCAAAGGCGACACAGCTCCCCGCATTTCCTTGCTATTCTTATAGGATTCAAGTGGGCAGACCACTACAAATCCTATTCCTATGTTTGCAAGATCCTACGAATCAAAGAGGCTCAAAGTGTCCATCACAACCGACCGTATAGACCTCTACACTGCAAATGTCCCTGCTCATCTTCAGTACAAGGAACATACTGTACTACTATCATACTCCCTCCGTTCCAAAATATATGTCTTGGTAGAGATTTCCACTATGGATCACATACAGATGTATCCAGGTACATTTTAGAGTGTAGATTCACTCATTTTGCTCCATATGTAGTCCATGGTGGAATCTATACAGAGACTAGTATTTAGGAACGGAGAGAGTACATATTAAAGAAGAACGGAAGACGAACATGGTAAAGAAGAGCAAGCAGATTTTGGATAATAAAATGTTGGTTGCGCAGTGCCCACACATGATGAACCAGAGCGCATTAAGAATGCAACTCCTAGCTGTCTCTCGACCATTTTAGGCAGTTGGATGAAGATCCTACATCTCCTAACCCTTCTTCTTCCTCGTCTCTGATTCTTCCCATACAAAACACCGCACGGGCCACCGGTCGGACCACCGGCCCCCACCGCCTGTGTTCCTCCGCCACCCCCACCCCTACCCCAACCCCCACCCGCGTCGAGTTTTATTCGTTCGGCGAGGCCCCACAACCACCTGAGCCCCTTTGATCGCATCGGCGAACTCTGGCAAGCTCTGAAAAATCGACTGACCCAATTTTGAAATTTAGTCTACTGTGATTTAACTAGTGTGGAATATAAAAGGGGAAAACCATAAGCATTGCGAGTATGTTGTTGAGCGTGCCATGGCGGATCTGAAGGTGCAAACCGGACAAAGGCAACTTCGCAACCAAGACAAGAAATCAGAGTAAAGCAGTGGCGATCTATTTTCTTGCTGCGATAAATAAGTTGAGCAGATACGAAAGAGTACCGCCTCTGGTGCGGCGCCGTGTACGCAACTACTGAGAATTTGACGGTGCTGCGGTAGCGATGGCTGTCGGCAGCGTGGAAGAAGATCTAGGAGGGTAGACGGTGGCAGCGGGGCGCGGTGGACGAGACGGTCGTAGGAGCGACGCCGGCAAGGTGGACGACGGCGGGGATGAAGCGAGAGGACGGGATGCAAGGATCCCGGTCCGAAGCCGTGGATGAGAGAGGTCGATCTCTTGTAATGGACGGCGGTGTCGGGGTATCAGCTCCGGCATGGTGGAGGAGGACGACGGTGGATGGGGTGGCGGACGGCGGCGGACGGAGGAGGGTGGGGTGGAGAGGGTGTTTTGGCGCCCACGGAGTACGAATGGGGAAAAGGGAGGTAGAGAGGAAGGGGGAACCATGTATTCAGGGCGCGCTTATCTCAAATGTGAGGTTACAAACTTAGCCCCCGTTTCAAATTTCTACTACATCATAGCAACACTAGTCGGTCGGGGATAGGACGGTAATCTCGCATACACCGAATATTTGCCAACGAGAGTTTGTTTTTGGCGCCCACCGTGTATGAATATGAATCGGGGAGGGAGTCGATTTCGGCCGAGGACACACTGTGTTTTGGCGCCCACCGTGTATGAATCCGGGTGAGAGGCGGTTACGTCACGTTTGGGTGAAATTACAAACCTACCCCTATCGAAACCTATAGAAATCCAGCATATAGGCTTTGCGTGGTAGGGATAGGCTGCAGTGATTTCCATCTCGCAGATTTTGGTTCCGGGCGGTTACTGCGACTTTCGCCGCTTCGTTCAAATTTTGCAGAGTGCATGTTTACCGTGCCAACTCAATTCGAATCCTGTTTGTATCTATTTTTTTCCGGGCGGGATCCATTTTCAATTGGAATTACATTCTATATACATCATTTTTTATATATACTTTCAAAAGCACAACACCATTTATACATAAATATGGTTTACAAATGGCATGATCTCAGATTCATAAGGTTGTATCTGTCAATTTGGATTTTCAAATATTTGAAACCACTTTATGTTGAAATCCAACGTATGCATTCCTTGCTAACTGTCTCCAATTAATGTGTGTTTCATGCGGTTTTTTTACTTCTCAAACATGTATAATGTGTTTCACACACGCAAGATATAGTGTAATCCCATTTAGACATTAATTGCATATAAACCATGCATTGTTTGTAACTGAAGAATCTATGGATCACCAATATTGATAAACTATATAACATTACACATGTGCCCAAATTCAAATGAATATGCATGTTTGATACACCAATTTGCGTTATGATATTATCGATGTCATGATCTCCAGTTTAAATATTTGAATCCCCTTTAATCCAGATATTCGTCTCATATAGCTATCACTCATGCTTATATAGGACTATCTCTTTGGACCTATACGCGTTCATCGTCTCTCAGGTATCTCTCGTGCTACCTGTATGTCGACAATGATCTTTTATCTTCGTAACACACTGACGATACTCCATCCCTCGACCTTCATCACTCTATCTCTCTCTAAGTATATCTCGCTCCCTGCTATGTGTCTCTAACTATGATTCTCCATGTGGAATCTCTTTCTCTCACACAAACACAAAACTTTGTCTCCCGGGGTCTCATTTCTCTCTACTATTCCCATGTGTGACACTCGCACACCCCTCATGCAGAGATGTCTTTCGCTTCTTAGATATGAGAACCTACGACTCTTCCTCATCAATATCTCTTTCTCACACACAAACACAAACTCTGTCTCCCAGGGTCTCATATTTCTCCATTGTTCTCTTGTATGTCGCTCACACACACCCTCTCTCCCTAGAGATATCTTGCGTTCCCTCGTATGTCTCTCTAGCTATCACTCTCGTTGTGAAATATCTTTCTCTCCCGCAGACACAAAACTCCATCTCTCTGGATCTCATTACTCTCTGATATCTGTTTGTATGTGACTCACACGCACCCTCTCTCTATCTCTCTCACACCCACACACATAACCCAGCCTTCTGATCCACTCGACTCCTATCTCTAACGCACACTAGCTAGCATCTTTATCTTTCTATTTATCTGTTTCTCCATCAACCTTCTTTCTCGCACTCACTCTTGATTCCTATCATGCACACTACATATGTTTCTCTCTACATGTAGTCAAGTGCCCTCTCACACACATATATAACTTCACCCTTTGAACCACCCGACGGTCATCTCCAACACCCAAACTAGCGGATGTCCCTCTAGCTAGCATCTCCATCTCTGTATCTATCTGTAGTTTCTCCGTCAACATTTCTTTCTCGCACGGAGTCTTGCTTCCTATCACCCACACTATATATGTCTCTCCATACATATGCATTTATAGGTTGGTCTCTTTTGCACAATCGTTGCGCCTCACTCCCTCTGCTCGCCATAGATGCATGCTCCAGCCCACGCCACTATCTCTTAAAGACAAAAACACATGCTCAATTGTCGGTACTTCTTCCATGCATGCATATTGTCATACCGATCCGTCTCTCCCATGTCGTTGATCTTATGACTTATGTCTTCTTTCTTTTATCTCGATCATGCGCGCGCGCGCACACACACATCCCACGTATACATGTATACCTCTCACACATGCATGTTCAAGGTCTCTATGTCTCAATACATAGTTAATTACCCTCAATCCTAACGCCACATCGAATCGTTCTCCTCTTTTGTGCACATAACTTCCGCCTAGATGGGTAAAACACACACTCACACTTAACAATCTCCTTCTAGCTACCCCCCGCCTCTCACTCTTCCCCTATATCCCCGAAACCAATAAGACCATCCCTTAGTTTAATTTCCGCCTACATGCACCATCGATATATAGTAGTCTTCCTCGGTGTCTCTCGAACAAACACGTTCTCTCGAAGTCGACTCCTCTCATGCATATAGGTCCTAATGCATTTTTCGAGGCTAACTTTGACCAAAAGTTAGAGCAATAATATATGACATGCAACTTACACAAAGCATACCTTCAATTTTGTATAAAGGAGCTTCCAATAATATAATTTGCATAGTATACATCTCATGTGCTATTAATATTGTCAATAGTCAAAGGCTGTCTTGAAAAACACATTAGGCCCTATATAGATGGAAGGAGGGAGTAGGACCCATGCAAAAAATGAGAATAAAATTCAAACATCTGGGCATCGTGGCTCGGTCGATAACATTGAGAAACTTGGTTTTAAAATCATGAAACTTGGCATGGTGTCATTTCATGGTAGTACCATGCCGTGGTAAAAAAATTGGCCGAATAGGAACAAATTTTGGTACAAGCTTCTTGCAAATCGGAGCTTCTCTCAAGAAGGCTCGTGGTTCTGAGAGGGAACGTGTCACCTTTGTGTGCATAATTCAAATTTGAAATACAAGCACATGTTCCAGTGCACCAAAGTTGGTTGAAAAATCACATGTGTGTCCTCGGGTAAATTTCTAGGTTCCATGCAAGAAATGGGAATGAAATTCAAAATTCTGGGCGTCGTGGCTGGGTTGGAAACATTGAGAAACTTAGTTTTTTAATTCCTGTAAATCCAAAACACGCATGAAAATAATGGAACTTGGCTTGGTGCCATGACATGGGACCAACATGCTGTGGTAAATTTGCAGTCCGATTTACGAAGGCGCACACATTAACAATCAACAAAGTCATTTTGGAAGAAGTGCTGTCACGTTACAATCGGAAACACAAGTATTATTGAAACCGTTGGCGTTCTACTTACTAGAACCATTTATGTGCCGCCACGCATCCCCTTTTTTATTAGCTAGGAGGCGAAGTGCAGGGTAGCTATTTGAGTATGAGAGGCGTGCGATCAGACCCCTGCGCGTGCTTATCGGGAGGAAATCCCTTTAACCTCCATCTGCCGTCCACCTCTCTCCCAAGGTCTCCATTAATGGCGCCCGAGCCTCTGTTTAATGGCGTGGCTATGTCTCACTGGACTGAGATTTAAGAGAGAAAAAAGAAAATCTGAAAGCACGGATCTTGATGTAAGATCCGACGGACCTATATAGCCTCTACTACGACTTATAGCAAGACTGATGAATATATAAGGACGATTAAAAAAATTGATCAAAGAAGGGCTTGCCCCTTCCGATTTTCATTACTGAAAACCACCACAATTCACAAGAAGTTCAGCACAACTCCAGCCTAACACGGAGGACTAAAAGCTACCAGATTGAAATCGCTACATCCTAAGAGGCCAACAAAGGCCAAACATCCGCGCTAGAACCCAACATTTCACAACCGACGACACAATCCACATCCTAAACCGATTATTACATCAAAAGAAACCAGGAAACTAGTCTCCACGGCGAGCGGCAATGAGCTCTTTTGTGTCCTCAAGACGCTTCTTGAGAACATCCACAGATTCCTCCACCAACCTTTGGCGCTCGTTGCGGAGCATGTCATTCTTGTCCATAAGTTTCTTCAACAAGGCACTAGTCTCCTCCTGCAGGTCTGCACTTCAGACGATCTTCTCCCTCAGTAGGTCACCTCGGCCCGGAGCCTCTCATTGCCCTCCCTTAGTTGCCAGATGACACTGGTAGCCTGTTCAAACGAGGCTATCATGTCATCCTGCAACCTCGCCGAGCGGGAGATCTGATCCGTCTGGCTATGGACAATTGCATGCATGCGCCTGTAACAGTCATCGCGTGCCCGCGAGAAATTTTCCCAGGTCGCCGCTGCGCGGCGGGACATCTCTACTGCATTCGTGGCACGGCGGGACATCTCCGCTGCTTCTGCGGCACGGCCGGACCAGTCTGCTGCATCGACGGCGCGGCGGGACCTCCGTGCTGCTTCAGCGGCACGGCGGGACCTCTGTGCTGCTACTTCCGCGCGGCGGGACATGTCGGCTACTCTCGCAGCGAGGCGAGACATCTCTCGTGCTTCCGCTTCCATGCTCGCCTCTCCCTGGTGTCAATCTCTCGACCCAGAACTCACGCTGGCCATGGCAGACACAAGGGAAGGATGCTGAATGACTTGTTTGTTTTTGTGGATGAGGAGTTAAGGAGGAATGTGCAGTCATCTTGGCATACTAGTATTTATAACCGAGTACTAATACGCTCCTAAGTGGGAAACCGTTTAGGTTGTGATCGGTGTGAACAAGTTTGCAATTCAATATAGCATGGAGTAATTTGGAATGTGACGAGACGCAAGCTCAAAAAATTTATTGACGGTTCTAGTTTCGAAGTGCGGCACTATTCCCGGATGGAGTACTTCTTTTTCTACTCCCTCCTTTCCGGTTTTATAGGGCTTATCTCAAAATTTTAGTTTTTCCATTTTATAAGGCTCAATTTGGTTGTCCCTGTCGGTGTCAAAACCGGCGGATCTCGGGTAGGGGGTCCCGAACTGTGGGTCTAGGCCGGATGGTAACAGGAGGCGAGGGACACGAAGTTTTACCCAGGTTCAGGCCCTCTTGATGGAGGTAAAACCCTACGTCCTTCTTGATTAATATTGAAGATATGGGTGTTATAAGAGTAGATCTACCACGAGATCAGAGAGGCTAAACCCTAGAAGCTAGCCTACGGTATGATTGTATGTTGTGATTGTTGTCCTACAGACTAAAACCCTCCGGTTTATATAGACACCGGAGAGGGTTAGGGTTACACAAGGTCGGTTACAAAGGATATATCCATATACGTATTGCCTAGCTTGCCTTCCACGCCAAGTAGAGTCCCATCCGGACACGGGACGAAGTCTTCAATCTTGTATCTTCATAGTCTAACAGTCCGGCCAATGGAGATAGTCCGGCTGTCCGGAGACCCCCTAATCCAGGACTCCCACAGTCCCCAACACATGTTTAGATTCCAAGGTGCATTAAATCATTGCATGCAAGTATTAAGAGAAAATTGACCAATGCATGTACTTTATGCATGCATGCATGCATTGCAATTAATGCATTAAACCTATCTCTCGGGACTTCTCACACGCACCATCGTGCCACCCACAAAAACTTGTACTCTGAGTTTAGTAGTACGTTATACAAGAAGAGAAGAGGTGCACGCACGCACTCGTCCTCTCACACACACGTCTATTTTTTCTCGAAAAGGAGGATGATGACCCCCGACCTCTGCATCTGGGAGTCACACACGCAAATTATTGAAATATATCGAGTGCGGTGCTTTGATGTGTCGCATCAACTCGTACATCAACGAGAAGTTTGATTATCCTCTCCCTCATGGACTTAACTGCACATGCCTTTGGCTGTATGACAGGTTGGCCACACACCTGTAGGGCCCACCTGTCATACACGCAAAGGCAGGAGCGTCCCTCCCTCGCCCATGAGCGTGGTGGCTGGCAAGACTAGGAGAAGCTTTCGCTACACGCTCTCCCTCCCACACGCGTTGGACATGCAGCAGTTTAATCGGTGTCAGATGGCCATAAGCGTACTGTAGTACTCCTCCAGTGCAGTAGTATTCCATCATTGTTCGACTTCCCGAAGAGGCGAAGAGCCAAGCGTAGGCCGGACGCTCGTGTGGCAGTTTCATGTGTATAGTAGTCTAGGATAGCGTGTACCATGCCTGTAAGCTTAAAATCGTTGGGGTCGGCTCCATGCTATGTGGCCATCTTGAAGTTTAAAAAAAATTAAAATAGTCTTCTGGCCCTACCTGAAAACTGCCGCCCGTACTGCCCGGGAAAAGCCCCGCCCTCAACTTTTAACTACGCGAAAACAATTCGAGCTTGTTCATTCTATATAAATACAGTACTTACTGTATGTTTATTCACCCGTGGGGTTGTTCAATGAATGGAGGGGCGGGGAGCACAAGTGAACAATACTGTAGTACTACTAGTACTAAGTAGGAGTCGTACAGTAGTCACCTTAAATAGAGAGTTTCTTTTCTTTAATGCCACGTACACAAATTGAAACGCTTGTTGTGGAGAGAAAAAAGATAATCACTCCACTATATATGGACGCAGGGGCCTGAGCGCTTGCTTTACTAGGGTTGCTCTCTTCATTCTCTCATCCTCTCCAGATATAAACAAGACAGCAGTAGCGACATTTTCTCTCTGCTCACCGCTGGTCACAGATCCGGTCGGATCCCTTCGTCCAGTGTGTTTAGAGGACTAAAAGGTGCATCATTCACGCGGTCATCACTGTCGAGGGAGGAAACCCACAGCTGCCGGAGGGGCCCGATCCTCTGCCCGTTTCGTTCTCTCCAACACATGGCCGGCTCGGGAGGTCCTCCGACCCTTCTTCCTCCCTGCCGTATTGTCCGCAGATCCGACCTGCCGCCGCCGACATCCCGGCGACCCTCAGGTATAAGTTCTTCGAAAGCGGCCTTGCTCTACTGCCCCAACTCCCCACGTGTCTGCATGTGCATCTTTTTCTACTCCCATCAGCTCTTCCAAAGCCACCTAAATTTTTAGTATTATTAGAGGTAAAGCTACTTCATGCATTCGAATCTAGGGCTTTGTTCAAACAACGAAGAAAGGGGGGAAAGTTGTAGCATGAATCTAGGACTTGATTCAAAGAGGAAATAATATGGTGAAAGTAGTAGAGACCGGATACCCAACCGATCTCTTGGTTGAAAAGGGAAATAATGGGAAAACGCAGTACAAACTGGAAAAGGAACAGATCTATTATTGGTTGAAAAAAAGGATAGAAAGTGGCGGCTGGTGGACAAGTCAATAGAGTATGTCTAGGATTAGATTTGCTGCCATCACATAGTAAAAGGTCTCCAGGATTAGATTTGCTGCCCTCACATAGTAAAAGGTCTCAGGATTAGATTTGCTGCCCTCACATAGTAAAAGGTCTCCAGGATTAGATTTGCTACCCTCACATAGTACAATGGCACTCCTGCTGTTTCCCCCAGTATGATAAGTAAGTTGCTCCTTTACGCTGCTGAGTGTCCTGGTGTCCCCACGGTCCCATGCCCTTAAACCAACTCTTTAGCTGCTGTTGATTTACTGTGTCTGGTAAACAAGCAATGCCACCATTAAAGTAATCCCATATTTGAGGAATCTCATTGTTGATCGTAATGCTTCTGATAACATGAAGCATCGCTGACGTTTTAAAATTTCTATTGTCCTTGTGTGATTGCCATGAACATAACTAAGATGTTTCTTTTCATTTTGTATATGTTTCGTATATTCTTATTGACCAGCAACTGTTTACTTTCTATCTTTTTTGTGCAGATAGGGATATCCATTTCACCTTGTTGCTATTGTGACCTTTTGGTGAACTGCAGAAAACACTTTTTTTGGAATGAGTGTCTTGTGCAGTTCAACTAAAATGTCACGTGGACAACATCTCTCAATTTTGGTGGAACCGCACAAAATGGTGATTGGAGTTTCCAAAATCTCCGTCAAGTTCTGCTGGTAATCTCGTGCAACATTTTATTAGCCTTTGCAAGATGGAGCCGTCACTGTCACCACAATGGCACTTTATTTTAGTGGAACTACACAAAAGGATAAGAAAATTATAGTTGCACCTTACATGAGCCGGACAACCAACCTTAATGTTCCTCAATTTTAGTGCAACTACTAAAGAAGAACCTGTCAGCTCACAAGAGCAAGTACTTCTTGCTAGCTGAATGATGCAATCTTTGCTTCATTTTAGGTGAACTGCAGAAAAAGGCGCATGAATTGAATCATGGAACTCCAGGCAGACCTCATCCAAGTAGAGCTGGAGGTTGAGTTCAAGGAGGCCGCTATTAAAGCGAAATCATGCTCTCCTGTCTCCTTGTTTGTGCTGTGCAAACATGCTGTGCAAACAGGAATACTCAACTACAGATGTTGTGACGGTCAAGATCATTCGCCAAGTTCCTCGATTGTATGACATGGCTAGCCAAGATGGATTTAATTCCGATATTCACTTTATCAAAAGGCTCTAATGGGTTTGTTCTGAATCTTGCAAGCTAGGAATCAGTGAGATGTGTAGGCATCTTTGTTGTGCTTATTATTTGGATCTTATTTGTTGGTTCTGAATCTTGCAAGCTGGGAATCAATGAGATGTGTAGGCATCTTTGTTGTACTTACTATTTGGATCTTATTTGTTGGTTCTGAATCTTGCAAGCTGGGAAACACGGCATGATGATGCAGAGGACAACAACCATAACAAACAGTTCAAACTCGGTAGTATTATCTTTTGTGAAAGTGCGACAAATGTGATCATGATGTGCGTCCTGAGAATAATAATTCTAATTGTTGTGCATGTTGATCCTGTGGCACTGATAGAACGAGTGAATGCATTGCTTGTTTTAAGTACAAATTTCTATCTCTTATTTACTAATTGGAGGCACCTTTCAAGAGATCTCATTAATCCACATCATTAGAATTAATTATACCGTTGGATTACATAATTTACGGCCAGGATAAAATGAAAAGTTGCGTAACAGGAGATGGTCTAGTCACATAATGAAACCATCTGCCACGTCCACCATCAGTTATAAAAAGTAACGAAAGTCTTCACACAAAAAACTCCATGGGTGAAAAAGTATTCCATCTGATCCGATGAAGTACAGAGTCCTCACAATTTTTTTTAGAATAACAGAGTCCTCACGATTTATCCCACGCATATGCCCCTTTGCAAAACTGATCCAAAAAAATACCCCTCCTTCTCCCCATCTCTCTCTCCACCGCTCTTCTGCACAATTCGCCCGTCAACGTGCAAGCCCTAGCGCCGCTCTTCCTCCTCTATATCTCCAGGTCGTATTTTGATGCCATCCTCGATTTTAGCGTTCCATCCATACTGCAATCCATCTAGAAGAAGAGGACTCAATCCAGGTATCCCTCCCCTCCAACCTTTAGATCTTCTCCTATTCCAACTTATGCAATTCAGGATGGTTGATGGATCATATGAGGAGGTGTATCCATGATAATTTGAAGAGAAGAGGATGACAACAATAGTTGAGGCTGCCAAGTGGAGGAATTATGTTGGAGTGGTGGTGGCAGCCAACTCACACTCTAAATCCAATTCGAGTTTGTCTCCCAGCAATCCCCCGGTAAATAATCCATCTTCCTACATCCCTACTCCATTGTCCGGTTTTCTAAGTGAATAAAAGAATCCCCAACAAGTTGGCTTCATCCCATCAAGAAAAATCGGCCTTTTCCCTTTTAACCTTGCAGCACCTCTCTTTACCAGATTATACGTTAGGGGAGGGGATGAGAACCAGCAGGGGTGGTCTGCAATGCCTAAAGTGGAAGCTTGCATGGGCATGCCTGCGATGAGGATGATATTTGGTTGGGTGCAGTGATAGCATGAGCTTGAGAGTGCCCAACTCCTCCATCAATCCCTGCTGTTAAGGCCAGCTCCTTAATGCTCCTATAGGTCCCGTTTGGCTACTATATACAGTCCAGGGTCAATATATCAGGACAATCAGGTAGGCCGTATCATATTTGCGCTTTTTTTGATGTTTTCCTGGTCTGCGCACATGCTTTTGAAATAGTTCCCATCATGTCATAGCAATGAGCTTTGTGCAAGGCAGAAATAAGTTTGTGATCAAGCAAAGACAGTGAATACATTTACTGAAAAATATATGTGTGTATCCTGCGAATTACTTTGATTAGAAGTCATATCAATCTCATCTTATTACCAACTAAGTTTTGAAACATATGTATTTTTTCTATCTTTGGAGCTCTTGCCTTCTGTACGTACTGAGGTAACAAATTTGTAATGTTCAGGACATGATGCGGCGCTCCAAACAACTCATCATAGTAGTTAGCAAATCATTGTATATTGTCAGTTATGCACTTAATCTTCTCTTCATATATAATACTACTACTATATTGGGGAAAAGGCATAAAGTTTCTCTCTCTTTCTGTTGACAGGAATGTTGAGTTTTGATATTAGTCTTCAGGATTGCATGGTCTCATTATCTTCAGCAAAAGATGTTTATATCAGTGGTACATCAACGACAAACTCACAAGGACTGCCTTGGCGAGAGCTACTCATGGGCGCATATGTTCCAGTACACAGCCAGAACCATTCAGGTAATAAAGGTAATGCAATGGCATCATGTAGTGTATACTGGAGTAGTACATAGTTATATTTGATTATATTTTCTGGACGCAACCAAGACAGCGGCAATGTAGTCTCGGCTAATGCTTTTATTTAATTAGTTTTCTGCACAATGCTTATGCATAAGTGTATGGAACAACTGATTGGTCAGAACTGACAACAACATATTTAAATTGGCCAGAAATTTGTATCCAAACAAAGGAGGAGCTATCCTTATGGACAAAGTTACCATATTTGCCTGAGTACATATGTACGCCATATATCTGATTTTTGTATAGTCAAGTGTTAAGTGATTAAATATACATCTTACACCAAAATATTTAAGAATCCCCAGCTCAAAATATTATTTTTTATACAGAAATTCATGATTGACCATAGGCATATATAATAAATTCAAGGCATATATCCAACGTTATGGAAATAAAGGGAAATATAACAAAGAGCAAAATCAGACATTCAATTTAGTATCATTCAGCTTCAGTACTTAGAGCAATAAAGTTAGGGTAACTATCCATTCTTAATGGAATAAATTAGTCATGCAGCGCAGGTAAATTAAACAAATTTGTTTCTATGATAAGGGAATCACATATATTACCAATATGACAATGTGCATGTGTTTGTGCTCCGGGACCAAAAGATGAAATGAAATGATTGCCCTCTCATCTTGATATAATTATATGCCATTTCATGGATTGAGATAAAATATGTCCAACAAAGTTGTGGCTGATAAAATATTTTTCATTAAGAAACATAGAAAACATAAGATCAAAATTGCTTACTGTCTTTGCAAACTACCAGACCCAAAGAAAGTGTTTAATTTCATCGGACCTCACGATTTGTTACAATTAAACTTAGATTCCTCTATATATTTTGAAAATTATTAGATATATAGTTTCA
The DNA here is from genome assembly GCF_003073215.2 of Triticum urartu. Classification (NCBI taxonomy): domain Eukaryota; kingdom Viridiplantae; phylum Streptophyta; class Magnoliopsida; order Poales; family Poaceae; genus Triticum; species Triticum urartu. The sequence continues at coordinate 197,909,293 of NC_053028.1, read as the reverse complement.
AAAGAAATAACACATAAAATGAACTTCACATTTGCAAATATGATGCCCGCCAATACTTCTTCATATTAATGTGAACTACATATCATACTTGAGAATTATGAGCCATGGGACGTCTGAAAAAGGATATTTCATGCAAGTGATCTAATCATAACTTGATCGAGACAATTCATGCAAATCATCTAATCGTAACTTGATCAAGAGAATTCAGGCAAATTATCTAATCATAACTTGATCAAATAATGGTAATACCCCTTTCCCTGAGTTCACTAATCAATCATATTCCATGTTTCAAATATTATTATAATTGACCTTAAATTGTACTACTTCTTATAATGTCATAAATTGTAAATATTAAATATCCACTAGTCCGTGCTAGTGCATGGGTTGACGACTATTTAAAGCTAATTAATTTTAAGTAAAGTGACCACTAACTCCTGTTATTACAGTACCAATACAGACCCGCTCGTGAACCGACGTGTGGCCGAGGGTGCATCTTCTGCCGGGCGTGCAGCGGACGAGGGAGGGCTAGTAACTGTTGTCGCCTGTACACACTCAGCTTACTGTTGAATCCAGTTCCCCAAGAGCTGAAAAACGAACTGCTGCCACCGCCTACACACTCGTTCACTCGAAGAGACTCCAATGGCGATTCGAGGGGTGAGCCTGCTGGATATGGACTTCAGCAAGGAGTTCCCCTTTGAGTTCGCCGTCCAGTCCTATGGCTGCACCAAGTTGAATGTGATGTACACCAATGATAAGGACTCAATGAAGCTCTACCTCGCCTCAGTCCTATGGCTGCACCAGGTTCTGGAGCATTCGCCCGTTTCATCGGCAGCGCCGACTGCACCTTCGCTATGGTGGAGAGAAGGAAGAACGCGAGGATTCGGCCATCTAGTTCAACAAGCTTGTCGACATCCAGAAGCAATACAAGATCATCAGCAACGGGCAGGAGAAGGACTCCGTGGTTGACCTCGCTGAGACCATCATCGACCCCTGATACGCCAACATGAAAGAAGATGACCTGAACATGTGGGAGGTACCTTTGAATCTAGCCTACATAACCTACGCGGCCAAGGGCGCATACGGATGCTACGACATGTACAAGCAGATCTTGGACATGAGGGCGTGTCTGCTTCCCGTAACCGACGAGTACACGGACAGCCGCAGCGTCATGATCAAGCGTGCCAGGAAGGTCTAGATGTTGTACTTTATCTGTTTATAAGCACCTTTATCATGTGAGTGTTTCATGCATTAGCCTATGTGTCATAATTATCTGTTTTGTCCGAAATATTTCTTTTAAGAACCAATTAACCTGATTGCTTTTTTAGTGGCAATTTGCTTATGTATGTAAACTAGTTCGCTTGTCCGTAAAAAAAACTAGTTCACTCGGCTACCGTGCTTTGAATCTCCTTCCTCCCAACATATTCCCCTCCTCAGGTGGACCCAGCAGGTCTCTGAATTTTCTCCCACTTTCTTTTTCGATGTAAATTGAGTTTTCTCCTAGTACTTTCCCCTAGAACCAACTCAACCGTCCCACGTCTAGCCTAAAAAATAATAATACCCCACATACTATTAACTCATCAAATTAAAATGATATTTTATTTCATAAGTTGAAAGTTCTTACAAAATAATAATAATAATTGTTTATATATAACTTGGCAAGTTAACTCCTAGTGATCGCGTACATAAGCCTGCAAAGATTTTACTGACGTGCAATCATGTGTTTATGTTTTTATAACATTTCTCCGTCTAGCCCAATATGATATTTTCACCCAGCCCAGCAAGTCCGCGGCTTTCGAGAAAAATGCAAATGGGATTTAAATGGGCTGCATATATGCTACATCATTGTTTCACACAGCCCACCAAATGGACTAAAAAAACAAATGTACTGACAGTTGGGTCCACGGCCACAGCCTAGTTTTTTTGTGATTTGCCAAGTAAGTCGCTTTGTCAGGCCTGTTGGGCTGCAAATCTTTCAAGATGAGGAGAGCTTTCATTCGGCTAGCCGAGAAAATGGCCCATCAGTAAGGAGAAATGGGCTATACATTTTTAAAACACATCAAACCGACAATTAGTTTCAAATATCTTTTTTTTCATTTCGAGATTTTGAATTACATTAATTTTTATGCGTGGAGAATTTGTTGGATTTTATATTGATATACATTTATTTTTAAAATCAGTTTGAATGCGAGTCGAAATTTCGGGATTAAAAACAGTTCGGACTGCACCGAAATATGCAAAATTCCGTATAATTTTTTAACCGTGACCACAATATGGGCTGTAATGCTAACAAAAAGAATATGGGCTCCAAAAAAACCTTAAGAATTAGCAAATGGGCTATATGCTGTTTTCCACAGATTTGAGGCTTTCCTAAAAAAAAGGTTGACGCACAAGCAGTGACTGTTGGATGGCCATCCAACGGCCGTGCTGCTGCTTCAATCTCTGCTCTTCCTGCTCCAGCCGCTCAAACAGGAGCCGCCGGGACTGCCTGCTCCCTCCTCCCCGCGGCTGGCTCTGCTGCCGCGCAGGCCTCACCGCCCCACCGTACTCCCATCGCTGGCCTAGCCATCCCTCTACTCACCCACACCTGTTGTTATTCTCTGGCGACGGTAGACGAACCAGTAAACCCTCGTACAGTCGTACTCCCCTCCGTGTGGGAAACAACTGCCGAGTCTTCCCTGCCTCCGTGTCGTTCCCTTCCTAGGCCTCGCCGTCGTCCACCGCCCTGGTGCTCTCGGCACGGCCTGGTCAACGTGGTCAACGACCAACATGCATCTGAAGTGGACTTTACGTGGAGAGGCCGACAGCTGGGTCCACGGCCGCACGCAAGGAAATGCCTCCTTATTACGCGCAAAATAATGATTCCTCCACCTGACATCAGGGACCCACCGAAAGGGCCTCTGTATTTCGCGAAAAAAACGTTACCGCCGCTAACAGCTCGGACCCACCAGCTATATCTTCGCACGCAAGGAAGTGCCTACTTATTACGCTCAAAAAAATGAATACCCCCCTGCTAGCTGGGACCCGCCTTGGTGGGAGGCTGACTTGTGGGCCTACTAAGTTGACGAGGACGGAGGGCTTTTTCAACTTAGTCAATATGCACGATTCTAGCTCCAGTGACCGTACGATGTCCATCCAACGACCGTAGTGCTTCTTCAACCTCTGGTCTTCTTGTTCCAGCCGCCCAAATCAGCGCCGGTCGTGCCTCGTGCTCCTGCCTCTCGTGGCCTGCTGCGATGCGGCGGAGGCCTCACCGCCCCCTACTACTCCCACCGTTGGCCAGGCCATCCCTCTACTCACCCACACCCCCTGTTATTCTGCGGCGATGGCAGCCTCACACCGCAGCGAACCAGTGAACTCTCGTACTCCTCTACGCGTGGGCATCCAATGTCGCGTCTTCCCCGGCTCCGCGTCGTCCCCTTCCTAGGCCTCGCCGTCGTCCACCGCCCTGGTGCTCTCGGCGCGGCGTGGTCAACGTAGTCAAGGAACAGCTTCCATCAGACGTGGACTGTATGTGGAGAGGCTGACAGCTGGGTCCACAGCCGCAGCAAGGAAGTGCCTCCTTATTACATGCAAAATAATTATTCCTCCACCTGACAGTGGGACCCACCAGATGGGCCACCGTATTTCGCGAAAAAAAATATTTCCCCCTGACAGCTGGGACCCACCATCTACATCTTCGCACGCAAGGAAGTGCGTCCGGGCAAAAAAAATGATTCACCCCCTGACTGCTGGGACCCACCAGCTACATCTCCGCAGGCAAGGAAGTGCTTGACAGTCGGGACCCACCTGGTCGAAGCGTACGTAGCATTGGCATTCTGGTCGCGAACGTATACGTACATACTGGTCGATGTAGAGGCGCGCACGTGTCATAGTAGAGGCGCGCACGTGTCGTAGTAGAGGCGTGCACGTAGCATGTACACGTACGTACAGCGGCCAGGGTGCAAGAAAGAAAATATGGCCACGTATGTGTACATACGGGCGGGGTCTCGAACGCCTACTCGTGCATACGTAGGGCGAGGGCTCGTGTACATGGCTGGGTCGGAACGGAGAAATAGCGTCGTCGTCGTGTTCATGGGGAGGCAACCGAATGTGTCGTGTTCATGGGGAGGCAACGGAATGCGTCGTGTTCATCAGGAGGGCTTGGACGGAACAGGCGATGGAAATGAGGCCTGGCGTACCGCAGAACGGAGGAAACAACCTTGTGTTCAACTGACCACGTTCGAAACGGGATCCTGTTCATTGGGAGGGGTCCGGCGTACCGCAAAACGGAGGAAACAGACCTCCTACGGTCGAAACGGGGGTCCTGTTGATTGGGAGGTGTGTGGCGTACCGCAAAACAGAGGAAACAGACTTGTGTTGGAGCGCTATGGTCGAAACGGGGGTCCTGTTCATCGGGACGGGTGTGGCGTACCGCAAAACAGGACTCCACGGGATAATGTTCATCTGCACCGTCGACCTCCTCCAGCCTCCACGGGCTCCTGTTCATCCAGCCTCCAGCGCACGCTACTCCACCGGCTACTGTTCAACCACCCCTCCACCGTCTACTGTTCATCCAGCCCTCCACACCACGGGGTCCTGTTCAACCACCCCTCCACAGGCACCCCTCCACCATCTACTGTTCATCCAGCCCTCCACACCACGGGGTCCTGTTCAACCACCCCTCCACGGGCACCCCTCCACCGTCTACTGTTCATCCAGCCCTCCACACCACCGGGTCCTGTTCAACCACCCCTCCACCATCTACTGTTCATCCATCCCTCCACACAACGGGGTCCTGTTCATCCACCCCTCCACGGGCACCCCTCCATCGTCTACTGTTCATCCAGCCCTCCACCACACCACGGGGTCCTGTTCATCCAGAGGCAACGCCACCGCTCACTGTTCATCCAAACCCCCCCGCAATGCTCACTGTTCATCCCATCGATCGGCTTCAGTTAGCAGCAGTAGCGAAGGAATCGCTCGATCGGGTTCAGTTAACAGCCATCAATCAATCGCTCGGGTTCAGTAACGCGTAGCCTGCAGTGCAATCACTCGGGTTCAGTTAGAGCCCAACGCCTCGCTCGGGTTCAGTTAGAGCCAACGCCTTGCACACACGCGCGTACGTGTACGAGAGTATCGCGCATCGCTCGGCCCCCGACCTCCCACCGTAACCAGGAACTCCCCGAAATTTTCCTCCCCCTCGCTTCTACCATGGTTTTTTCCGTCATGGACGGCCCAAAGAATGTCATGCAGCTGCATCTCCGGCCCGCCCAGGACGAAAAGCCAATTTTCTATCATGATTTTTTGTCATAGAAGTAGGAGCCCACCACATCTATGATGATACCGGGTTTTGTCACAATTATCGTCATAGAAGTGTCATATGTATGACAGAAAAAAAATTCATTGGGCCCAAAATGTCACGGATGTGTCTTTTTTTTGTAGTGATGGTGACAATGGGATATCATGTGATCCACTTGATGTATGTTTTGGTGATCAACTTGCGAGTTCCGTGACCTCGTGAACTTATGCATAGGGGTTGGCACACGTTTTCGTCTTGACTCTCCTATAGAAACTTTGGGGTACTCTTTGAAGTTCTTTGTGTTGGTTGAATAGATGAATCTGAGATTGTGTGATGCATATCGTATAATCATACCGACGGATACTTGAGGTGACATTGGAGTATCTAGGTGACATTAGGGTTTTGGTTGATTTGTGTCTTAAGGTGTTATTCTAGTACGAACTCTAGGATAGATTGAATGGAAAGAAGAGCTTCGTGTTATTTTACTACGGACTCTTGAATAGATCGATCAGAAAGGATAACTTTGAGGTGGTTTCGTACCCTACAATAATCTCTTCGTTTGTTCTCCGCTATTAGTGACTTTGGAGTGACTCTTTGTTGCATGTTGAGGGATAGTTATATGATCCAATTATGTTATTATTGTTGAGAGAAGTTGCACTAGTGAAAGTATGAACCCTAGGCCTTGTTTCAACGCATCGCAATACCGTTTGTGCTCACTTTTATCATTAGTTACCTTGCTGTTTTTATATTTTCAGATTACAAAAACATATTTCTACTATCCATATTGCACTTGTATCACCATCTCTTCGCCGAAATGGTGCACCTATACAATTTACCATTGTATTGGGTGTGTTGGGGACACAAGAGACTCTTTGTTATTTGGTTGCAAGGTTGCTTGAGAGAGACCATCTTCATCCTATGCCTCCCACAGATTGATAAACCTTAGGTCATCCACTTGAGGGAAATTTGCTACTGTCCTACAAACCTCTTCACCTGGAGGCCCAACAACGTCTACAAGAAGAAGGTTGTGTAGTAGACATCACCCACCAGGTGGGCACAATCCACCTGGGCGCGTCAGGGAGCCCAGGCGCGCCTTGGTGGGTTGTGCTCACCCAGGCCCACCTCCGGTGCCCATCTTCTGATATATAAGTCATTTTAACCTAGAAAAAATAATGAGAGGACTTTCGTGATGGAGCGATGCCGTCTCGAGGCGGAACATGGGCAGGAGCACTTTTGTCCTCCGGTGGAGCGATTCCGCCGGGGGAACTTCCCTCCCGGAGGGGGAAATCATTGTCATCATTAACAACTCTCCCATCTTGGGGAGGGCAATCTCCATCAACATCTTCAATAACACCATCTCATCTCAAACCCTAGTTCATCTCTTGTGTTCAATCTTGTTACCGGAACTATAATTGGTGCTTGTGGGTAACTAGTAGTGTTGATTACATCTTGTAGTTGATTACAATATGGTTTATTTGGTGGAATATTATATGTTCAGATCCAGTATGCTATTTAATACCCCTTTGATCTTGAGCATGATTATCATTTGTGAGTACTTACTTTTGTTCTTGAGGTCATGGGAGAAATCATGTTGCAAGTAATCATGTGAACTTGATATGTGTTCGATATTTTGATAGTATGTATGTTGTGATTCCCTTAGTGGTGTCATGTGAACGTCGACTACATGACACTTCACCATATTTGGGCCTAAGGGAATGCATTGTGGAGTAGCAATTAGATGATGGGTTGCGAGAGTGACAGAATCTTAAACCCCAGTTTATGCGCTATTCCGTAAGGGACCGATTGGATCCAAAAGTTTATTGCTATGGTTAGAATTTATTCTTAATACTTTTCTCGTAGTTGCGGACGCTTGCGGGAGGGTTAATCATAAGTAGGAGGTTTGTTCAAGTAAGAAAAGCACTTAAGCACCGGTCCACCCACATATCAAATTATCAAAGTACCGAACACAAATCGAACCAACATGGTGAAAGAGACTAGATGAAATTCCCGTGTACCCTCAAGAACGCTTTGCTTATCATAAGAGACCATTTTGGCCTGTCCTTTGCCTCAAAAAGATTGGGCTACTGATACGTCTCCAACGTATCTACTTTTTCTCACGCTTTTCCTCTTGTTTTGGACTCTAATTTGCATGATTTGAATGAAACTAACCCCGGACTCGCGCTGTTTTCAGTAGAACTACCATGGTGTTGTTTTTGTGCAAAAATAAAAGTTCTCGGAATGGAACGAAACTTTGCGAGGAATTTTTATATAATATATAAGAATTTTTGGAGCCAATACCTACCGGAGAGGGGCCCCTGGGTGGGCACAACCCACCAGGGCACGCCCCCATCTCCTGGCGTGCCCAGGTGGGTTGTACCCACCTGGTGGCCCCGCAGACCTCAACCCTAACACTATAAATTCCTATTTTCGGAGAGAAAGATTTATCGTGATCCATGAGACGGAGCCACCACCAAGCCCTGTTCTTCCTCGGGGGGGCATATCTGGAGTCCGTTTGAGGCTCCGGAGAGGTGGTTCTTCGTTCTTCGTCATCACCAACCCTTCTCCATCGCCAATTCCATGATGCTCCCCACCGAGAGTGAGTAGTTCCTTCGTAGGCTCGCTGGTCGGTGAGGAGTTGGATGAGATTCATCATGTAATCGAGTTAGTTTTGTTAGGGCTTGATCCCTAGTATCCACTATGTTCTTAGATTGATGTTGTTATGACTTTGCTATGCTTAATGCTTGTCACTTTGGGCCCGAGTGCCATGATTTTAGATCTGAATCGTTTATGGTATCATCATTATATCCATGTTCTAGATCCAATCTTGCAAGTTATAGTTACCTACTACATGTTATGATCCGGCAACCCCGGAGTGACAACAACCGGGCCCACTCCCGGTGATGACCGTAGTTTGAGGAGTTCATGTATTCACTATGTGTTAATGCTTTGTTCCGGTTCTCTATTAAAAGGAGGCCTTAATATCCCTTAGTTTCCAATATGGACCCCGCTACCATGGGAGGGTAGGACAAAAGATGGCATGCAAGTTCTTTTAATAAAGCACGTATGACTATTTTCGGAATACATGCCTACATTATATCGATGAGCTGGAGCTAGTGTCGAATCGCCCTAGGTTATAACTGTCACGTGATGAATATCATCCAACAAGTCACCGATCCAATGCCTACGAACTTTTCCATATTGTTTCTGCTAAGTTACTACTGCTATCATCACTGTTACACTTGCTACAAAATTACTGCTATCACTGTTATTGTTACTATTGCTGCTGTCACTACTATCAAAACTATCAAACTACTTTGCTACTGATCACTTTGCTGCAGATAATTAATCTCTAGGTGTGGTTGAATTGACAACTCATCTGCTAATACCTTCAAATATTCTTTGGCTCCCCTTGTGCCGAATCTATAAATTTGGGTTGAATACTTTACCCTCGAATACTATTGCGATCCCCTATACTTGTGGGTTATCAAGACCTTTTTCTGGTGCTGTTGCCGGGGAGCATAGCTATATTTGTTGAGTCACTTGGGATTATTATCATATTATTACTATGAAGAATCTGAAGGATGCTAAGACTAAGATATTTCCCTCAAGGACGAGGGGAGGTAAGGAACTGCCATCCAGTTCTGCTTTAGATTCACCTTCTATTATGAATAAACTTGCAACACCACCACATGCTATTAATTTTGATATGTCGCAAGTTATTGATGATGCTACTTCTACTATGAATGATGCTTATGATGATTCTAGTACCTTGCTTGATAATGATGGTGTGCCACTTGGTGAATTTCTTGATAAACAAATTGCTAGAGTTATACAACATGATGTTGTTGAATCTGATGATAAGCTTGAAACTGAAACTCCTGAAACACCTGCTAGAACTAGCCTTCCTAGATATGAATTTCCTGAGGTACCGGAAGGTTATGTTATGAGTGAAGAAGCAACTAGTGATATTCTTGCTTGCAATGATAGAGATGATCTAGAGAAATTATTACACAAGTATAAAGAAAAATCTTTGAATGCTAGAATGAAGTGTGATCCTAAGTTTGCTACCACATATCTTTATTGATGATAAGGATTATGAATTCTCTGTCGACCCAGAGTTAATTACTTTGGTTGAATTTGATCCTTTCCATGGTTATGAAACTGAAACTGTTGTGGCACATCTTACTAAGTTGAATGATACCCTTTTTACTCATGATGAGAACACCCGCTACTACTTTATTCTCAAATTATTTCCTTTCTCATTAAAGGGTGATGCTAAAGCTTGGTACAACACTCTTGCTCCTGGTTGTGTGCGTAGTCCCCAGGATATGATTTATTACTTCTCTGAAAAATATTTTCCCGCTCATATGAAACAAGCTGCCTTACAGGAAACATTTAACTTTGTGCAAATTAAAGAAGAGGGTCTCCCACAAGCTTGGGGGAGTCTTTGCCAGTTACTTAATGCTTTGCCTAATCATTCTCTTAAGAAAAATGAAATACTTGATATCTTCTATAATGGACTAACCAATGCTTCTAGGGACTTCCTAGATAGCTGTGTTGGTTGTGTTTTCAGGGAATGAACTGTTGGACAAGCTGAAGAATTATTGAATAACATATTGAAAAATTATGATGATTGGACTATTCCTGAACCACCGCCTAAACCCACTCCGAAGAAGAGGGTATATTATATCTCAGTCCCGAAGATATGCAAGAGGCAAAGAAATCTATAAAGGAAAAAGGTATTAAAGCTGAGGATGTTAAAAATTTACCTCCTATTGAAGAAATACATGGGCTTAATACACCACCAATGCCTAAGGTGGTAGAGGTAAACTCTCTTATGAAGTTTAATGATAATTGTAATCCTCACAATATGGATCCTAGTCAGTGCCTTTATGAGTTTGAAAACTAAATTAGAAAACAAGATCACTTCAATGCAAATGTTATGAAACAATTGAAATATAATTCTGATATGATTGCTCACTTGAGTGACTTGCTATTTAGAATATCAAATGATGTTAGAGGTGTTGGAAAGCATGCTTCTATGGTTCAAACTCAATTAGAACAAGTTGCTAAATCACAAAAAGAATTGCTTGATGAAATGAATAATAATATGCATGACTTTGCTGTTAGAATTGCAACTAGAGGAGGTAAAATGACTCAAGAACCACTTTATCCTGAGGGACACCCTAAAAGAATTCAACAAGATTCACAAAGAGCTAACACTAGTGCACCTAGTCCTTCTAGGAAGAAAAAGAAAAAGAAAGTTGATAGTACTTTGCACACTCCTAGTGAACCTGAAATAGAAAAACCTCCTGATAATGATAATGAAATTTCTATCTCCGATGCTGAAACTCAATCTGGTGATGAACACTCACCTAGTGATAATGAAAAAGATAATGCTAAGGTTCATGAAGATACTTGACCAAATAAAAAAGAACCAAATAGTGATGTTGAGATAGAACCACCTGTTGATCTTGATAACCCACAAGCTAAAAGTAAAAGATATGACAAAAGAGACTTTGTTGCTAGAAAACACGGTAAAGAAAGAGAACCGTGGGTTCAAAAACCTATGCCTTTTCCACCCAAGTCAACTAAAAAGAATGATGAAGAGTTTGAACGTTTTGCTAAAATGCCGAGGCCAGTCTTTTTGCGTACTCGCTTGACTGATATCTTGAAAATGCCTCCTTATGCAAAGTATATGAAAGACATCATCACAAATAAGAGAAAAATACTAGAAGCTGAAATCTCCACTATGCTTGCTAATTACACTTTTAAAGATGGAGTACCTAAAAAACTTGGAGATCCTGGAATACCAACTATACCTTGCTCTATCAAAAAGAATTATGTGAAAACTGCTTTGTGTGATTTAGGAGCTGGTGTTAGTGTTATGCCTTTCTCTTTATATAAAAGACTTGACTTGAACAAACTCACACCTACTGAAATATCTTTGCAAATGGCTGACAAATCAACTGCCATACCTATCGGTATCTGTGAGGATGTGCCTGTTGTTGTTGCTAATGTTACTATTTTGACTGACTTTGTTATACTTGAGATGCCCGAGGACGACAACATGGCGATTATCCTTGGTAGACCCTTCTTGAATACTACAGAGGTTGTTATTGATTGCAATAAAAGCAAGGTCACTTTTCATATTAATGGCAATGAGCATACGGTGCACTTTTCGAAGAAACAATTCCAAGTGAATGGTATTAATGTTATTGAAAAATCTCTGACAATCACTATTGGAAGTTTTCAAATACCTCTACCTACTGTCAAAAAGAAATATGAAATACTGATTGTTGGGGAAATGCATATCCCCATTGAGGTAACTTAGTGATTTACGAAAGTTCTTTGGTTTCATGCTAATAGAAAGTGGTTGTTAATAAGACTTGATCAACCTTATTAATGGATCATTTTTGAACGGTATGAAGTTGATGAATTTAGTAAGCACTACTTTCTATCCCTACTTTTTATTCTCTGTTTTTATTAGTTAAATAAAATAAAATGCCATGTTTTGTCTGTTTTCTGAATTTCCTGTGCAATAAAAAATGACCCAAAAATATAAGTTCTCAGAATGCCCTGAAAATTTAATACGATTTTTTTCTGAATATTTGAGAATTTTTGGTGCAATAAACATTAGAGGGAGGTGCACCAGGTGGGCACAACCCACCTGGGCACGCCAGCACCCCTAGGTGCGCCCTGGTGTCTTGTGGTCCCCATGTGGGCCCCTCACTTACCTCTTCATCCCACATCATCACTTACCTCTAGAAAAAAAATCCCCATTGCTCTCTCCCCGTGTTCTTGAGCTCAAACCCGCGGATTTCGATCTCTTTGCTCGAAGCTCCGTTTCCAAAACCGTTTCGGGGGATTGCTGCTTGGTATGTGACTCCACCATTTGTCCAATTAATTTTTGTTTTAGTGGCTTATACTTTGAATAATTAGCTACTCTTGGTGCTGCTGTAGATGTGCTTGCATGTTGAATTCTTAGTGTTCTAAGTAGTTTGAATGCTTGCTATGGCCTCTATGTATCCCTATGAGTAGTTGCTATCAATCTTATAAAGTTTTGTTGACAAATTTTTGTCACCCCAAAATTTTTTATTTTCAGAAAACTATACGCGGATATGAATATCTTCAGGAATTTTGGCTCTAAGAAGAACTCCAAGGGTGTTATTGGGGAGTCTTCTGACAGTGATCTCCACCCCGAAGGTTGGCGGAGGTACGGCCGTGCGAATGGCCGCACACCCTGTTCCTGCAAGAGGCTGGAATTCTTGAGGAGTTCATGCAATCTATTGCTAATGCCGACCTCACTGACTTCATCACAGATGAGTGTGACCAGCACCACGTCCACACAAACATCTTTGTTCAGAGCTTTACTTTCTTGCCTAGAAATAATCCTCTTGAAGTAAGCTTTGATTTATATGCTGAAAACCATCAGATACCACTTACTGAGTTTTGTGACATATGCATGATCCCGTCTTATCGGAGCTTGGCTGAGCCTAGGTCGGTCGAGTTTGAGGCCTTTTATCGCACTCTGACAGTGGGTGATGAGAGAGGAGTGTCAGCCATCACTGCTGATGGCTTACATTTTCCCATTGTTCATTACTTTGCACTTTTTATTACCAAATGCTTGCTTTCTAGGGAGAAGTTGGGTGCACTTAGTTCACCAGACCTTGCTGTTTTATGTCATGCACTGGAGGGCGACAACACGCATAGCTTGGGAGCTATCGTGGCTCGTCGCCTCCATCTTAATAAATCTCAGGGCAAAATACATGGTGGGATTTTTTCCACTCGTTTGGCAACTCATTTCGAGGTAGTGATACGCCCTCATGATTACCCTCTTACTATGGTTTACCTAGATCGTGCAGCTATGGATCACCATCACTTTCTTGCACATGATCGTCTAACATTACCATTCCCTACAACTTGGTCTATAGTGTTGAAACTCGTGATGCTATTCCATTGCCTGCTCCTGCTTTGTTTGATTCTGTTGTCGGGGCGGATATCGGATTATGCCTGCAGACATCATCGCCTACTAGAACGCTCACGCTGCTGTAGAGGCAGCGGAGGAGCCTCAATAGTGGGATGAGTAGATGCCTGCTCCTGAGGATCCCTACTACCCTCCAGGCTACTGATTCACTACCAAGTTAGGCCAAAATCCTAAGCTTGGGGGAGTACGTGTTTCCACTGACTCTACATTCATGTCCACTTACTCCATTTGTCGGTGTTCACACTTTTTCATTGTATCATCCATGCTTAGATTTATTTTCTTGCTTTCTTCTTGTGTGTTTGAAAAACTTTAGAAAAACCAAAAAATAGTTGTAGTTAATTTACTTTCTATGCATGCTTAGTAGTAGTACTAAAAAGAAAATCCAAAAAGATTTCATTGTTCTTGTTTTGCTTGTTGGGAGCTTTCCCGTGTAAATAGTTTTTCTCGTTTTTGTTTTCCCCCTTTATTTGCTTACTAAAGAAAACCAAAAACTCCAAAAATATTTCAGTGTGTTTCTCTGAATTTCTTTTCTTTTCGAGTTGTACCGAGGAGAAGACCACGATGAAAATGTTGAGTGGCTCTCATATGAATAATTGTTGAACTAATAAAGAGCACATTTTACCTTGTCTTCTCCTGTTGAATAAAATGTTTGCAGATTCCAGCTTAGTCCATGGCACTCTTGCACTATTATTATTTTCATATCATTTGGTCGTGCAAGTGAAAGGCAATAATTACGAGATTCGATGAACTGGCCGTGGGAAAGAGAAACTGGTATGAACTCGACTTGTTCTATTTGTGTAAATATGTTTAACCTAGTATCCATGCTTCAACCCATTATGATTAAACATGTTTGCAATGACAATTAGAGATTATAGTTTCTCATGCCATGCATAAGTAGCTCGGAGTTAATAATGATTTATCTTGGATATCAACATAGTGTTAAAATGACTGTGATTTAGTATGATGATATGGTATCTTCCTCTGAATGTTCAAGTGGCTTGACTTGGTACATGTTCATGCATGTAGTTGAATCAAAACCAACATAGCCTCTATAATGTTTATGTTCATGGTGTTCATATCCTACTCATGCTAGTGTCCAATGTTACTTACGCATAATGCATGGTTATGATCGTTGTTGCTCTCTAGCTGGCCACTTCTCAATCTAAATTGCTAGCCTTCGCCTGTACTAAGTGGGGATTCTGCTTGTACATCAAAAACCTTGAACACAAATTTATTCCAGATGAGTCCACCATACCTACCTATATACGGTATTACCCGGCTTTCCTAAGTAAATTTGCATGTGCCACCTCTAAAAACTTCTAAAAATTATCTGTGTTGTGTGCCTGGATCGTTCATGGAACGACAGGAGGTGGTCCGTATCTTCCATACTAAGCGGGTTATTCTTAGGTCGAGTGTTTATTCACTCGCCATCGCATGAGAAAATGAGCGGTAATAGGGATTCCCAGTCTCGAACTCAAAAATGCAAATAATTAAACAAAACTCCCTCGGGACTGATGTTGGTATGGACAACACCGTTGTTTCGGACAAGCCGTGGAGTGTGATTGTTGGTGGAGGGGGAGTAAACCTTTACTTTTATCGCTTGGGAACCGCCACTAGCATGGTTAGCATGGAAGATGTTGATAACTGATGGTCGTGAAGTAAATGAGAAGGGTGCATGTCTCAAAATTTCATTTATCTCTGTTTTAAAAATTGAGCTCTGGCACCTCTGCAAATCACTGCTTCCCTCTATGAAGGGACCATCTATTTACTTTTATGTTGTGTCATCACCCTCTAAAAAAGCGCCAGAAACTGAGTAGAGCACAACGGTCATGATTTATGCATTGTGTGTAGCTAATGTTGGGTGCATCATGACTGGATCTTTTCTACCATGAATTACAATGTTTAGTCGATCGTTGCTTGAACTTTGGAGGTGCTCTGCATTTATGTTTTGCGGTCTCAGAAAGGGCTAGCGAGATACCATTATTATCATATTATATCATGGTTGTTTTGACAACATGTTGCCGTTTGAGATGTCTTATTATTGCTCGCTAGCTGATTATGTCATTGATATGAGTCATTATAATCTTTAAGAGTTATTGTCGACATGGCTAGTTATAATGTTGGCTAAAAACCTGGGTGTTGTTTAAGCTTATTTATGCAAACAAGAGCAAAAGAGTTCGTAAATTTTTTTCTTTCTCACTTTCTGTTTATCAACTGAATTGCTTGAGGACAAGCAAAGGTTTAAGCTTGCGGGAGTTGATACATCTCCAACATATCTACTTTTTCTCACGCTTTTCCTCTTGTTTTGGACTCTAATTTGCATGATTTGAATGAAACAAACCCCGGACTGACGCTGTTTTCAAAAGAACTACCATGGTGTTGTTTTGTGCAGAAATAAAAGTTCTCGGAATGGAAGGAAACTTTGCAAGGAATTTTTATATAATATATAAGAATTTATGGAGCCAAGACCTACTAGAGAGGGGCCCCTAGGTGGGCACAACCCACCAGGGTGCGCCCCCCTCTCCTGGCGCCCCCAAGTGAGTTGTACCCACCTAGCGGCCCCACAGACCTCAACCCCGACACTATAAATTCTTATTTTCGGAGAAAAAAATAAGGGAGAAAGAATTATCGTGATCCACGAGACGGAGCCGCCACCAAGCCCTATTCTTCTTCGGGAGGGCGGATCTGGAGTCCGTTTGGGGCTCCGGAGAGGGGGCTCTTCATTCTTCGTCATCAACAACCCTTCTCCATCGCCAATTCCATGATGCTCCCCACCGAGAGTGAGTAATTCCTTCATAGGCTCACTGGTCGGTGAGGATTTGGATGAGATTCATCATGTAATCGAGTTAGTTTTGTTAGGGCTTGATCCCTAGTATCCATTATGTTCTTAGATTGATGTTGCTATGACTTTGCTATGCTTAATGCTTGTCACTTTGGGCCCGAGTGCCATGATTTTAGATCTGAATTGTTTATGTTATCATCATTATATCCATGTTATACATCCGATCTTGCAAGTTATATTCACCTACTACGTGTTATGATCCGGCAACCCCGGAGTGACAACAACCGGGCCCACTCCCGGAGATGATCGTAGTTTGAGGAGTTCATGTATTCACTATGTGTTAATGCTTTGTTCTGGTTCTCTATTAAAAGGAGGCCTTAATATCCCTTACTTTCCAATATAGACCCCGCTGCCATGGGTGGGTAGGACAAAAGATGTCATGCAAGTTCTTTTAATAAAGCATGTATGACTATTTACGGAATACATGCCTACATTATATCGATGAACTGGAGCTAGTGCCGAATCGCCCTAGGTTATAACTATCACATGATGAATATCATCCAACAAGTCACCGATCCAATGCCTACGAACTTTTCCATATTGTTTCTGCTAAGTTACTACTGCTATCATCACTGTTACACTTGCTACAAAATTAATGCTATCACTGTTACTGTTACTATTGTTGCTGTCACTACTATCAAAACTATCAAACTACTTTGCTACTGATCACTTTACTGCAGATAATTAATCTCCAGGTGTGGTTGATTTGACAACTCAGCTACTAATACCTTCAAATATTCTTTGGCTCCCCTTGTGTCGAATCTATAAATTTGGGTTGAATACTTTACCCTCAGAAACTATTGCGATCCCCTATACTTGTGGGTTATCAGCTAGCTTGCTGCACTTTTGTTACTACTATCATTACTTGCTCGTTACAAATTACCTTGCTATCAAACTACTCTGCTACTTATAATTTCAGCACTTGCAGACATTACCTTGCTGAAAACCACTTATCATTTCTTTCTGCTCCTCATTGGGTTCGACACTCTCACGTATAGAAAAGAGCTACAATTGATTCCCTATACTTGTGGCTCATCAAGGCTATTTTCTGGCACCGTTCCCGAGGAGTGAAGCGCCTTCGGTAAGTGGAATTTGGTAAGGACACATTTATATAGTGTGCTGAAATTTATTGTCACTTGTTACTATGGAAAACAATCCTTTGAGGGGTTTGTTCGGGGTATATTCACCTCGACCAAAACCACAATTAGCTACCCCTCAACCTACTGCTCCTACTGAAAATATTGAATATGAAATTCCTTCGGGTATAATAGAACAACTGCTAGCTAATCATTATGCAGGAGATGGAACCGAACATCCTGATATGCACTTGATATATGTAGAACAAACTTGTGGATTGCTCAAGCTTGCAGGTTTACCCAGAGATGAAGTTTTGAAAAAGGTTTTCCCTTTATCTTTGAAGGGAAAAGCATTGGCATGGTATAGGCTATGCGATGATATTGGATCTTGGAATTGGAATCGTTTGAAATTGGAGTTCCATCAAAAAAATTATCCTATGCATCTAGTTCATCGTGATCGAATTATATATTTATATATTTTGGCCTCGTGAAGGATAAAGTATCGTTCTAGCTTGGGGGAGGCTTAAGTCAATGTTACATTCATGCCCCAATCATGAGCTCTCAAGAGAAAGTATTATCTAGAAATTTTATGCTCGGCTTTCTCGTAATGATCAAACCATGCTCGATACTTCTTATGATGGTTCTTTTATGAAGAAGACTATTGAATTCCGGTGGGATCTTTTGGAAAGGATTAAACACAACTCTGAAGATTGGGAACTCGACGAAGGTAAAGAGTCAGGTATTAAACTTAAGTATTATTGTGTTAAATCTTTTATGGATACCGATGCTTTTCAAAAGTTTAGCACTAAATATGAACTTGACTCTGAGATAGTAGCCTCATTTTGTGAATCATTTTCTACTAATTTTGATCTCCCTAAATAGAAGTGGTTTAAATATCACCCACTTATTAAAGAAGAAATCAAAGAACTTGTACCAGTTAAAGAAGAAACTATACTTTATAATGTTGATCCAGTTGTTCCTTCTGCTTATATTGAGAAAGCATCTTTCCCTATTAGGATAAAGGAACACGCTAAAGTTTCAACTGTGGCTAACAAAATCTATATTAGAACACCTAAACCTAATGAACAAATCAAAGTAGAACCTAGTATAGCTATGGTTAAAGATCTCTTGGAAGAAGATGTAGATGGGCATGTTATTTACTTCTGTGAAGAAGCTACTAGAATTGCCAAACCTGATAAAAAGGATAAACATAGACCTGTTGCTGGCATGCGCGTTGTCTCAGTTAAAATAGGAGATAACTATTATCATGGTTTATGTGACATAGGTGCTAGTGTGAGTGCTATTCCTTATTCCTTATATCAAGAAATTATGAATGACATAACACCCGTGGAGATAGAAGACATAGATGTTACTATTTAAACTTTCTAATAGAGACAATATATCACCAATTGGGATTGTTAGAGATGTTGAAGTCTTGTGTGGGAAAATAAAATATCCTACTGATTTTCTTGTTCTTGGTTCCCCACAAGATGACTTTTGTCCCATTATCTTTGGTAGACCTTTCTTGAACACCGTTAATGCTAAAATAGATTGTAATAAACAAACTATCGGTGTTAGTTTTGGTGATGAGTCTCATGAATTTAATTTTTCCAAGTTTAGTATAAAGCTTCATGAAAAAGAATTGCCTAGTAAGGATGAATTAATTGGTCTTGCTTCTATTGCTGTACCACCTACTGATCCACTAGAACAATATTTTCTAGACCATGAAAATGATTTACACATGCATGAAAGAAATGAAATAGATAAGATTTTGTTTGAATAACGTCTGATACGTCTCCAACGTATCTCTATAATTTTTGATTGTTCCATGTTGTTATATTATCATTCTTGGATGTTTTATAATCATTTTATAGTCATTTTATATCATTTTGGGACTAACCTGTAGACATAGTGCCAAGTCCCAGTTCTTGTTTTTTGCATGTTTTTTACATCGCAGGAAATCAATATCAAACGGAGTCCAAACACCGCGAAACTTTTTGATGATTTTTTATGGACCAGAAGACTCTCGATGGGCCAGAGCAGCACCTGGGGGGTGCCCCGAGGGGGGGCACAACCCACCAAGGCACACCTGGGGGGCCAGGCGTGCCCAGGTGGGTTGTGCCCACCTCGGTGGCCTCCCGCACCCCCTCTTTAACCTATAAATTCCCAAATATTCCGAAAACCCTCGGGGTTAACCTATATCAGAAGTTTCGCCGCCGCAAGGCTCTGTAGCCACCAAAAACCAATCTAGACCCCGTTCCTACACCCTGGCGGAGGGGGAATCATCTCAGGTGGCCATCTTCATCATCCCGATGTCCACCACGATGAGGAGGGAGTAGTCCACCCTCGGGGCTAAGGGTTTGTACCAGTAGCTATGTGTTTAATATCTCTCTCTCTCTCTCGTGTTCTTGAGATGTCATGATCTTGATGTATCGTGGGCTTTGTTTATATAGTCGGATCATATGGTGTTTTCCCCTCTCTATCTTGTTGTGCTGAATTGAGTTTTTCCCTTTGAGATTTCATTGTTATCGGATTGAATACTTTTATGGATTTGAGAACACTTGATATATGTCTTGCAATTGAATACTCGTGGTGACAATGGGGTATCGTATTGATTCACTTGATATATGTTTTGGCACTCAACTCGCGGATTCCCGAGGTGACATTGGGGTAATCTATGCATAGGGGTTGATGCACATTCTTGTCTTTGTTTCTCCGGTAGAAATCTTGGGGCACTCTTTGAAGTTCTTTGTGTTGGATTGAATACTATGAATCTGAATTTGCTTTGGTGTTATTTTAGTACGGACTCTTGGTTAGATCGATCGGAAAGAATAGCTTTGTGTTATTTTAGTACGAACTCTAGGGTAGATTGATCAGAAAGAATAGCTTTAAGGTGGTTTAGTACCCTACAAACAATTCCGTCTTACGTTCTCCGCTAGATAGGAACTTTGGAGTGATTCTTCGCTGCATGTTGAGGGACGGTTATATGATCCAATTATATTAGCATTGTTGAGAGATTGCACTAGCAAAAGTATGGACCCTAGGCCTCATTTTTAAGCATTGCAATACCATTTTTGTGCCCGTTTACTATTTGCTACCTTGATGTTTTTATTTATTCAGATTATAAAAATATATTTCAACCATCCATATTACACTTTTATCATCATCTATTCGCCGAACTAGTGCACCTATACAATTTGCCATTGTATTAGGTGTGTTGGGGACACAAGAGATTTCTTGTATTTGGTTGCAGGGTTGTTTGACAGAGACTATCTTCATCCTACACCTCCCACCTATCGATAAACCTTAGGTCATCCACTTGAGGGAAAATTGTTACTGTCCTACAGAACTCTGCGCTTGGAGGCCCAACACGTGTCTACAAGAATAAAGTTGCATAGTAGACATCAACGTCCTCTACTTAAACACAACTTGCCTATTGAAACTCTAGGAGGTCATCCTCCACCTAAAGGTGATCATGTGTTTGAATTAAAACAATTGCCAGACACTTTGAAATATGCTTATCTTGATGAAAAGAAGATATATCCTGTTATTATTAGTGCTACCTTTCAGAACATGAAGAAGAAAGATTATTGAAAGTTCTAAGGAAGCATCGAGCTGCTATTGGATATACTCTTGATGATTTAAAGGGCATTAGTCCCACTCTGTGTCAGCACAAAATTAATGTGGAACCTAATGCTAAACCCATTGTTGATCACCAACGTTGGTTAAATCCGAAGATGAAATAAGTGGAAATAACGGAAATATTAAAACTTCTGGAAGCAGGTATAATCTATCATATAGATGATAGTAGATGGGTAAGTCTTGTTCATTGTGTCCCTGAGAAAGGAGGTATAATTGTTGTTCCTAATGATAAGAATGAACTTATTCCACAAAGAATTGCTACATGCTATAGAATGGTAATTGATTTTAGAAAATTAAACAAAGCAACTAGAAAAGATCATTACCCTCTACCTTTTATTTATCAAATGCTTGAAAGCTTATCTAAGCACACACCTTTTTGCTTCCTTGATGGATACTATGGTTTTTCAGAAATACCTGTTTCTCAACCTGATCAAGAAAAGACCACTTTTACTTGTCCCTTTGGAACCTATGCTTATAGACGTATGCCTTTTGGTTTATGTAATGCACCTGCTACTTTTCAAAGATGTATGACTATTATATTGTCCGACTTTTGTGAAAAGATTGTTGAGGTTTTCATGGATGACTTCTCTATTTGTGGGAAGTCTTTTGATGATTGTTTAAGCAATCTTGATCGAGTTTTGCAGAGATGTGAACAAACAAATCTTGTCTTGAATTGGGAGAAGTGCCACTTTATGGTTAATGAAGGCATTGTCTTGGGTCATAAAAATTCTGAAAGAGGTATTGAAGTGGACAAAGCAAAGGTTGATGCAATTGAGAAAATGACATGTCCTAAAGATATAAAAGGTATTCGTAGTTTCTTAGGTCATGCTGGTTTCTATAGGAGATTTATCAAAGACTTCTGTAAAATTTCTAGGCCTCTTACGAATCTTTTGCAAAAGGATACTCCTTTTTTTATGATGATTGTTTATAAGCCTTTGAAACACTCAAGAAAGCCTTAATTTTTGCACCTATTGTTCAACCACCTGATTGGAACTTGCCTTTTGAAATTATGTGTGAGGCTAGTGATTATGTTGTTGGTGTTGTTCTAGGACAAATGGTTGATAAGAAATTGAATGTTATTCATTATGCTAGTAAAACTCTAGATAGTGCTCAACAAAATTATGCTACTACTGAGAAAGAATTCTTAGCAGTGGTGTTTGCTTGTGATAAATTTAGACCTTATATTGTTGATTCCAAAGTAATTGTTCACACCGATCATGCTACTATTGAATATCCTATGGAAAAGAAAGATGCTAAACCTAGCCTTATTCGATGGGTTCTCTTGTTACAAGAATTTGATTTACATATCATTGATAGAAAAGGAGCTGAGGACCCCATAGCTAATAATTTATCTAGGCTTGAAAATGTGCCTGATGACCCACTACCTATTGATAGTTTTCCCGATGAGTAGTTAGCTGCAATAAATGTTGCTCATAGTACTCCTTGGTATGCTGACTATGCTAATTGCATTGTTGCTAAATATTTACCACCTAGTTTTACATATCAACAAAAGAAAAAAATCTTCTATGATTTAAGACATTAATTTTGGGATGACCCACATCTTTATAAAGAAGGAGTAGATGGTATTATTAGACGTTGTGTACCTGAGCATGAACAGGGACAAATCCTATGGAAATGTCACTCCGAAGCTTATGGAGGGCATCATGCAGGAGATAGAACTTCTCACAAGGTATTGCAATCTAGATTTTATTGGCCTACTCTCTTCAAGGATGCTCGTAAGTTCATCTTATCATGTCATGAATGTCAAAGAATAGGTAATATCGGTAAGCGTCAAGAAATGCCTATGAATTATTCACTTGTTGTTGAACCATTTGATGTTTGGGGATTTGATTACATGGGACCTTTTCCTTCCTCTAGTGGGTATACACATATTTTGGTTGCTGTTGATTATGTTACTAAATGGGTAGAAGCTATTCCAACCAGTAGTGCTGATCACAATACCTCTATTAAATGTTTAAGGAAGTTATTTTCCCAAGTTTGGAGTCCCTAGATATTTAATGACTGATGGTGGTTCACACTTTATTCATGGTGCTTTCCGCAAAATTCTTGCCAAGTATGATGTTAACCATAGAACTGCATCACCTTATCATCCTCGGTCTAGTGGTCAAGTTGAACTTAGCAATAGAGAAATAAAATTAATTTTGCAAAAGACTGTCAATAGGTCTAGGAAGAATTGGTCTAAGAAATTAGATGATGAACTTTGGGCTTATAAAACAGCATATAAAAAAATCCTATGGGTATGTCTCCTTATAAAATGGTTTATGGAAAAGCCTGTCATTTGCCTCTTGAGTTAGAACATAAAGCATATTGGGCAATCAAAGAGCTCAATTATGATTTCAAACTTGCTGGTGAAAAGAGGTTATTTGATATTAGCTCATTAGATGAATGGAGAACCCAGGCTTACCAAAATGCAAAATTATTCAAAGAAAAAGTTAAAAGATGGCATGACAAAAGAATCCAAAAGCGTGAGTTTAAAGTCGGAGAGTATGTTCTTTTGTAAAACTCTTGTTTCAGATTCTTTGCAGGAAAACTCCCCTCGAAATGGGAAGACCCCTATGTTATCGAGGAGGTTTATCGGTCTGGAGCCATCAAAATAAATAATGTCAAAGGTACTAACCCGAAGGTTGTCAATGGGCAACGAATAAAACATTATATCTCAGGTACGCCCATTAATGTTGAAAGTAATATTATCCAAACTATGACATCGGAAGAACACATAAAAGAGTCCCTCCGGAACATTCCAGAATTGTGAAAATAAGGAGGTACGTGATACGGTAAGTAAACGGACTCTGAAAAATCCACAAAAATATTTTTTGTCAGTTTTGGAATATTTAGAAAAATAGGAAAATAAGAAACTACCAAGAAGCGTACCCTGGTGGGCACAAGACACGCCCAGGTTGGTTGTGCCCACTTGGGACACCTTCCGGACTCTTTTTTTCTTCGGTTTGCTTGTCCCCCAAGATAAAAAAAATCTACATATACTTCCCGAACTCGTTAACCACCGTATCTTAGAGAAATCCTTTGTTCTCTTCTCTTGCCGTTTTCTGTCAGATCCCATCTACCATGGTCACCTCAAGCTGCTCCAAGGACAAGTTCTTCAAGAACGTCATCAACCCATATCTGGGGGAGCTGGTGCAGCACCCTCAGGTCATCCAGATGCATGAGGGGGTGCTTCACCTTCGCGATGTGCCATGTCCCAAGGGGACAGGAACCGTGCAATACAAAAAAATACACTTCCGTGATGATACGTGTTTGTCACAGTAGGTCACGTTTTCTGTCATGCATGTACATCCATGACAATTTTATGACAGAATCAAGATAGTCATACCTGTGCTGTCGTAGAAGTGTTCCATGACATTACCAAAATTATCATCACGGAAGTGTCCACTTCCATGACGATAAATAGCGCATCACAGAAGTGCTTTCGTCAAGGGTGACCGACACGTGGCATCCACCGTAACGGAACGCATTTAAGCTATCGGGTCCGGTTTTGGATCCGATAACCCGTTAACAGCCCGGACCAATGGGGATTTTCCACGTGTAAAATTATGATTGGCTGACGGGAACACGTGCCAGCTCCGCGTTGGCACAGGTATCACTCATCAAATGGGCGAGATGCGCCTATGATATGTTGACACGTGGACCGGCCCAAAAGTGGCCCATAAAGTTTAAATGGGCTGGCCCAACTAAAGGCCCACAAGATTTTGCGTTCCATAATGGGCCAGCCCAGCAAAAGGCCCACGAGATTTTGCATATCATAATTGGCCAGCCCAGCTAAAGGCCCGCGAGATTTTGCAGGCCATAATGGGTAGGCCCAGCTAAAGGCCCCTGAGATTTTGCGGACCATAATGTGTCGGGCCAGCAAAAGGCCCAACATTCTCAGTTAAGGCCCGTACGGCTAGTGTGAAATCAGCCCGTCAACAGCCTGTCCTAAACTTGTCATCATCGCGGCCCATGGTCACTTCTAGCCCGTTAACAGTCCGCTAAGTGTATGGGCCGAATTACGGCCTGGTGTATTTCCGGCCTGTTAAAGGTCCTGCTTCATTTGGTCCCATTTACAGGCTATTGAAACTTTCGGCCCATAAACGAGCGTGAAGGATTTGGGTCCTATTCGGCCATGTCTGACATTCGGCCTGTTAGAGGCCCACTATAGATTTGGGCCACTTCTAACCTGTTGTGATTTTCGACCTGTTAACGTCGGACGAAATCCATGGGCCATATGTGGCCCAACGTCACATCGGGCCCATTAATAGCCCATTTAAAAATGACAATAATCTAGCCCGACCGAACTTCCGTCCTGTTAAAGGCCCGTGTATTAGGTCGGCGCATTTACGGCCCGTCCGAATTTCAGCCTGTGAAAGATCTGCATCGTAAATGGGCCCAATCTCACTTTCGGTCTTTTAAAGGCCCATGTTTTTTATGGGCTCGATATATTTACACCTGTAAATGGCCTACTGTTACTAAGGGCCCAAATTATGTTTAGGCCTGTTAAAGGCTTACTATGGGCACAGGCCTACTAGAAAAATATGAAATCTTATGCTGATTTAGGCCCAAATATTTTTAGTGGGCTACATGCAAATTTCGGCCCATAATCGTTTTTAGCCCAATTGGAATGGGCCCGACGAATGTTGGCATGTTGGGATCCTATGAAGCTTTTGGCCGAATACATTATTAAGATAAACCTACACTATACAAAAATAGCATCGTAATTATTGCAGCCTTTGGCAGCATCATAAATGATGTATCACAACAAAAGGCATGTTGGCATAAAGTTTATAGTCCTTGCAGATAAAAGCACCATTAGATGTATAGAAGCACATATCATTTGACCTGAGTGCTAATGTTTCAGGCTGTAGAATCTGATGGAGCAGCACGATCTTCACCTTTTTCCGCCATTGCCCTTGAACAACGAAGCGAATGTCTGATAGTCTGGTTTCAAAACCATTCATATCTTGACGACATTTGTCAACCACTATTCTTGTTTCCAAAACGACATCCATTGGGGATTGGACTTGTGTCTGGAGCACAGATATATCACTCTGTCTAGCAGGAAGATTTTGTTCAGTAGGCGATTTGGACGAGGTTACCTTGACAACCAACCAAGAATTACGCAGGAAGGTGCTTTTTGCATTGTTAGTGGAGAGATACTGACGCACTGCAGCAAGAGGTGACATTGTGCCTGTGGTAGCCTCGTCACCTTTAGGTGGTTGTGGTTGTTCAATCATTTTTTCCATAGCTTCAAGAAAGTTTGAACTTGTAGATTAGTGTACCAGATAAGTTACTAATGAGACAAAAACAAACAAAGTAGGTTACAGGTTTATACATAACTTATTTTGGTGAACTACTCTAATACATTAGCATGTATTGTAGTGCCAACTACATAATAAAATCACTTTCGGAACATATGTCCATGTAGCATGCCTATAGTATTGTCTATTTCCTCACATTCGTTGACATCTAAGGATAAAGAGAAATGGTTTAAAGTAGGATGAACATAGTATGACATCATTCATATCATGGGCAAACAGATATAAAACAAACAGGCTATTTTATCATTGTGTGCGCACATGAACATAACAACTAGAATACAGATCAAAACCAAAAGAATATCCTTCATCTCTTTTAAACCATGTAAGGTGAAATGATACGTTAAGACAACTGTGTATAAAAGTGAACAGAGTAACTGACATTGGCTACAAACCAAGTAGTTAAATGAACACATCACAGTACCAATCAGTTCAAAGGCAGGAGGAGTGAGGACTTACAACAGCGGCTTGAACTGGTGTGCTCATGCCCTTCATCTTGCTAGTGTGTCAATCCTTGAAGATTTGCACTGCATTCGGTTCAGGTTCTTTTTGGTCCGCACAGGCTTTCCTCTGTATTTGGAACAAGTCAATATAGATATGATAATATGGCACAGAAAAAAGAAGGAAGTAGAAGCTATTTCCAAGAGCCTCGCAGTGTGCAATATAGCTACAAGATCCTGTTGTCTGTTGGAATTTCACTTTAGAACGGTTGGTCTTGTTCTTCAAACAGTTAGCCCAGAAGAAGATACATATAGCCTACCCGATACAAGTTCAATATGTGGTCTGATCAAATACATATAGCCTACCTGATACTTTGGATCAGACCAGTGTTTAACTAGGGCTGTCCAGTCTTCATCTGTAATATATTCCACTGGAGATGTTTGGGCGATTTAATTGTTAGCCTTGCCTTCAAAGTGAGATTTTCTAAGGTGGTACTGATACTGTCGCAGAGCAGCCTGAAAAAGATGAGTGCATGCTTGTTTAGTTGCATCATCTTTCGGATCCAACTTGAACCTCATCTGTTGAAAAAGGAATGTGAGTCTTATTAGGAGGAAGCTAGAAAGTATGGGACAGAGCAAGACAATATTACTAATTGCGATGAATAACATTACTTACGGATAAATGGTCAAGGAAGGTGTTAAACCGGGTATTGTCTTTCTCATTCATGTACTGGATCCACGTTGGGAGGATACGTGCATGACACCTAACGGCAACTGCTGCCTCTGATACTAACCTGGCTGACTCTGTAGCATCACATGGCCTTTTTAATCCTGCCTCAAAATGGATCTCCATTCTTCCTCCTTTAGATTTTGTTAATCTCTCAAGCATTATCCCCGATGTCTGTTTCCGCTTGCGTCGTGGTGCTAGTTCAACAACGAATATGGAAAGTGTTAGTGTACATCAAACTGTGAGAGTACATATAAAGGAGCATGCAACTTCAACTTGACTCGGTCAGGTACCGTCTTGGTGTTGATGCTCATGAGGTTCATCTGATCTTGCCAAGTCATGTTGTGTCAGCAGTGCTTCGGAAGTAGTGTTAGGTGTGAAGGCAACTTGGGAACTAGCCAGTTCCGGAGCAAACGAACGAGTAACTCGTCGAGATGCTGGTATAGTTGAAGCGGATGCTGCAGCTGGTGGAGCAGGTGATACTGTGTTTGTAGATTTAGCTGGTGGACTTGGACCTTCTACTGGACTATAAGTACCAGCAGAATCTGGACAGCAGATCCTTTTCTGTTTCATCCGACAAGTAACACCACTCCCTACTATATTATTTTCCTTGCTCTTTTTTGACTTTTCCATGTCAAGCCGCACCCACAACACAAAAGAATAAAATCGCTCTTCAGAACTTATTGATTCATGATACAGACAAGCAATACTTTGATGTAAGACAACCGTATGAGGATGGAATATGTAAGAAAAACAGGACGGCATGACATATTCACAGCTACGATGTGTAAACTAAGCAGAAGGATTTTCAAGAAAATAGAAGTAATGCAAGCTAAACACCATATGGAAGATGCAACCAATATTACTCTGCCAAGTTAAAAGTGTCTTGTCATAAGTGGCAATTCAAAAAATTAGAAGCAGTACAACATAGAAATCAATGCAAGATGCAACCACTATCAAACTGCCATGTTAAAAGTGTCCAATCATGAGTGACTGATGCGGGATACACAACAGCAGTACTTTGATGTAAGAACATGGTATGATAGATAGATGCAGTGTATTCTAGACACAGAACGCCATGTCATATGCACATGTATAACGTATGAACTCAGCAGGTGCAATTTAATCAAAATAGAAGAAATACAAGTTAGAAAACATATGCAACATGAAACCAATTATCACACTGTCAACTTAGAGCAAGCACCTGCGATGGAGTACGGGAGATGAACTCATCATGTAGACTTGGGACTTCAACTTCATTAGCAGTAGCAGTGGCAAATCTAGAGAGTCTCTGTTTGCGTCGGTGCGGAGGACCACCAACATCCCCTAACTTACTCTTTGCCTTCCTATTTTTTGATATTGCCTTATGAAGTCAAAACCACAAGAAGATGAATAAAATTAGCTCTGCATAACTGGTTAATGCATGATACATACGAACACTACTTTGATGTAAGGCAAGTGCAGGATAGGAGGATGGAATATATACAAAAAAAGACAGCGTTTCATATTCACACGTACGATAGGAGGATGGAATATGTATGAAAAAACAGTAAGCGGAAGGCATTTCAACAAAATTAGAAGAAATGAAAGCTAGGCACCATATGAACATGCAACCAATATCACTCTATCAGGTAAAAAGTGTCTCGTCGTAAGTGCCATTTCAAGAAATTAGAAGCAGTGCAAGCTAGAAGACAATGCAAGATGCAACCTACATCACAGATCTAAGTTAAATGTGTCTTATGGGTAAGTGATCGTTGCAGGTATAAGTTGTAAGCTACGCAGATGCAATTCAACATAATCAGAAGCAATACAAACTAGACATCATACGGAAAACGCAACCACATATAACAGTTCCAAGTTAGAGCAAGCACCTATGATGGTGGAGTAGGGGAGATGTGCTCATCATGTACACGTATGTTCTAGAAACAAGAACACGTGTCATATTCACAAGCATTATGTGTAAAGTAAGCAAATGCAATTCAAAAAAGTTAGAAGAAATACAAGCTAGACATCATACGCAAGATGCAACCACATATAATAGTTCCAAGTTAGAGCAAGCACCTGTGATGGTGGAGTAGGGGAGATGTGCTCATCATGTACACGTATGTTCTAGAAACAGGAACACGTGTCATATTCACAGGCATTATGTGTAAAGTAAGTAGATGCAATTCAACAAAGTTAGAAGAAATACAAGCTAGACATCATACGCAACATGAAACCACAATATAATAGTGCCAAGTTAGATGTGCTCATCATCTACACAGCTACGTTGACTGTGATGGTGGAGTAGGGGAGATGTGCTCATCATCTACATAGCTACGTTGACTGTCTAGCCTTGCGTTGTCTTGCGAATCTTGTTGGGAGGATGGCGGAGTAGAATCTGTAGAGAACCTCCGTTTTAGTTGCTCGAAAGAACCACCATCATCCAATGCCTTGCCAATTTCCTCAAGCTTTATTGATTTTTCATTGTGAGGTCAAACCGACAAGAAAAAGGAATATAATTCGCTCTTCAGAACTCATGCATGCATGATACTGACGAAAACTACTCTGATGAAAGGCATAGTCATGATACGAGGATGGAATATGTACGAAAAAATGGACGGCTTGACATATTCACACCTATGATGTGGTAACTAAGCATAAGGCACTTCAACAAATTAGAAGCACTGCAAACTAGACACCATATGAAAGGTGCAATCAATATCACTCTGCCAAGTTAAAACTGTCTCGTCATAGGTGGCGTTCATCAAACTAGAAGCAATACATGCTAGAAATCATATTCAAGACGAAAACCAATATCACACTGCCAACTTAAAGGTGTTCCATCATAAGTGACTGATGCAGGATACACAAGAAGAGTAGTTTCATGTAAGAACATGGTGTGATACACAGATATAGTATGTACCAAAAACAAGAAAGCATGTCATATTCACACGTATCATGTGTAAGCTTAGCAGATGCAGTTTACACTAATTAGGAGCAATACAAGCTAGACACCATATGCAACATGCAACCAGATATCACACTGCCAAGTTAGAGCAAGCACCTTGGATGGTGGAGTAGGGGAGCGGAGACTTGGACCTTGTAATGCACTATCAGTAGAAGGAGAATCGGTACAGATGCTCCGTTTACGTTGTTGCAGAGGACCACCATCATCGCCTTCCTTACTCTTTTCCTTCCTATTTCTTGATTTTGCCTTGTCAAGTCAAACCCACAAGAAAAAGGAATAAAATTTGCTCTTCAGAACTCATTCATGCATGATACTGACGAACACTACTTTCATGTAAGGCGGCCGCATGATAGGAGGATGGAATATGTATGAACAACAGGACGACGTGACATATTGACATGTATGATGTATAAAGTGTAAACTAAGCACAAGGTGCTTGAACTTGTTAGAATCAATGCAAGCTAGAAACCATATGAAATATGAAACCAATATCACTCTGCCAAATTAAAAGGGTGCCCTAACAAATATATTTGACCAAATTAGAAGCAATACATGGCAACAGGCTAGGAATAATATGCAACGAATAAAGGTGACTCATCGTAAGTGATTGATGCAGGATACAGAAGAGAGGTAGTTTCATGTAAGAACAAGGTTAACACATAGATGTAGTGTGTACCAAAAATAGGAAGGCATGTCATATTCACAGGTATAATGTGTAAACTAAGCAGATGCAATTTACCCTAATTAGAAGCATTACAAGCTAGACACCGTATGCAACATGCAATCACATATCACACTGCGAAGTTAGAGCAAGCACCTGTGATGGTGGTGTGGGGGAATTGCGGTCATCAACTAGAGAGCTGCGTTGACTATATTCATTTAGCCTTGCGTTTCTTGAGAATCATGTGGGGAGGATGACACTGCACTCTTTAAACGAGTATGGCATCTCACAGTAACCCACCCGGGTGACTGTCTCACCATAAGTGATTGACGAGGGATACAAAAGAGCATTGGTTTGATGTACGAACATGGTTAATAGACATATGTAGTACTCCCTCCGTTCGGAATTACTTGTCACAAAAATGGATGTATCTACAACTAAAATACATCTAGATACATTCATTTCTTGGACGAGTAATTCCGAACGGAGGGAGTATGTATCAAAAACAGGAAGGCATGTCATTATCAAAGGTATAATGTGTAAAGTAAGAAGATGCAATTTAACCAAATTGGAAGCAATACAAGCTAGACACCATATGCAACATGCAACCACATTTGACATCGCGAAGTTAAAGCAAGCACCTGGGATGGTTGTGTGTGGCACTTGAGATCATCAACTGCAGAGCTAAGTTTACTGTCTCCAACTGCTGACATTGCATCATTTAGAGTGCTGAAACGCTTAGTGCTTATCTTTGAATTACACTGGAGCGACTTCTGTCTTTTCTTTTCAGCATTCATCAACACTGCGTCAGAGTCTAAAATACCCATGCATAAAAAAACAATAGTGTGAGTATCGGTGAAGTGTGTGCACAATTAGTATAGTGTAAAGGTAGCAGATAGCAGGTCGGTGAGAAATAAATGACGGGAGACATATGATAGCTCTGCAACATGCATGGCACACTAAATTACTACAGGATTCTACAAAAATAACATTCGATTGAAAACAAATAGGTCAGTCCATTTTTTGCACCATCCGATGTACAAAGAACGGGCAGATCGCCTTCATCTACCTCCAGCCAGTCAGTATTGACGATCTTCCTCGAAACGACAGCGACCACTGGCCCAGTCCCCTGCCTGCGCCCTCCCCTCGACCTCACCGCACCGCCATGCTTGGCACCGCCCCTCGGAAATCCATTCAAGCCCTGCCGACCTCCAAATCGGGCGCAAGCAGCTCCTGCGCCCCACACCCCTATGATAGACACCGATGCGCCGCTTCCCTGGCGAACAGGCGGACTAGGTGGTCCCCGCGCCTAAGCGGGTGCTGCTTCTTTTAATTGCGGTTCGACTGACCCTGAATTGAAATCCAGGCGGGCTACTGACCTCTAGCAAAGGTGAAATAGTAAAGGGAGGAAACCTTGTGCATTTAGTATCACGAAGAAGATGCAGTAAGAAGCGCTCAACTAGTGTCTTTCGTGGGATAAATACGATGTGAGCAGAGACGTAAGGTTTGCACGAATAAGGGAAGAGGAGTACCTCTTTCTGCTGGCAGTGTTGTGTCATCCTTCTATTTTTCCAACGATCTTCTTGTGGTTCGCTGGAAATGAGAAGTTGTGGAGGACGGTGCAGCCCTGGACGAACCCATGGCTAGGTTGTTGAGTATGGTGCGGTGGCCGTCTGTCGGCGGCGGGGAAGCAGATCCAAGGCGGCGAACGACGGCGTCGCGGGAACAGCTCCGGTGCGGTGGACGGTTGCGACAGTGGAGCGGCAGCAGTGAGGCACAGGACAACGTGGTCGGAATAGTTCTGGTACGGCGCACGTTGGCATCGGCGTCGTGGAGGCAGCTCTACATTGGCTTCAGCTGCTAAGTTCTTGAGGGCGTTGCGATTGCGGTTGCGTTGGACGACGACGTCGGGGTATCGACTTCGGTGTGATGGGGGAGGGCGGCGGTGGATTGGGCGCTATGGGGTGGAGGACGGAGGAGGCTGGGGTTTCGCGGCTGGTGGAGAGGGTGTTTTGGCGCCCACGGAGTATGAATGGGGAAACGGAGGGAGGCGGGGAACTAAGGGGGAACAATGTTTCGGTTTGGGACGCGCTTGTTTGAAATTTGGGGAAAGTTACAAACTTTTCCCCCATCTAAAATTTCGAACATATTGCGGGTTGGGGGTAGGACAATAATCTCAGGTGTCCCAAATGTGGGCGGGATAGATTTCGGCCGAGCGCATGGGTGTTGATGCGCCCACGGCTTATGAATGCTTCTCGGAGGCGGTTGAGACTGGCGTCTTTGTGAAGTTACAAACCTACCCCGGTGGACATCGGGCCGATAGGCTACACGGGCCAGAGTCAGGAGAGTAATTTCCTACCACCAAACATTAGTCTCGCGCGGTTTCGGGTGACCAGAGGCCTATTTGGCGCTTCGTTCAATTTGAATTTGAATTTGAATTGAACGTTTTCGGTTCTCTTGAATTGAACATTCAGGATTTGTCAAACTTCACAAATCTTTACTCTTGAAAATCCTAAAGCTATGATTATTTTGGAATGGAGGTGGTACATTTGAATATACATTGTACACGAGTATATATTAAAAAATATGCAACTTACCTCAGTTCATGCATGGTTCCACATATAATCTCCTTGGTTGCAAAAAAATGTTAGACATGCGTATGAATATATATAGCATGTTCAAACGCACAACAAAGATTGATGCCCCCTTTTACATCTGATTTACAAATGCCATTATCTCGGGTTCAAATAGATGAATGCACTTCCTTTGAATTCCAATCTTCGAAACCCCCTTTATGTTGAATTTGACATGTATTCTATTTAGTAGCTAGCAATTTGGAATGTATCCATGCAAGTGACAAATGTATAAAGTGCTTCACACTAACAACATGGAGTGCACTAATTAATGTTTATATATGAATTGCAAAAGCATCCATTGCCTGTATTTCAAACCGCTCTCACTCTATGGATCGATAATATGAAATAAACACATGCACATGCTAGAATTCAATAGAGTATGGGTGTCTGATAGACCGATTTTCGTCCATACGCAATTTGCAAAATTCATGATCTCATCCAAAAATAATAATGCCATTTATATTTTAATTTAATGCGTAGAACCGCCTTTTACACATAGATGCACTATGCCTCGGCCCGTTCTCACAAACGCTCTATATATCTTTCTATCTACCACATAAGTGCACACACTTTATATGCATCGGCATTTCTCTTTCAGACATGCTCACAATCTCTCTCGGGGTGTCGGGGAGTCTCACGCACATGCTCTTTTTGTATCTCTCTCTCTCTCTTTCTGACTACTATGTACCACTCTTTTCACTAATCTTAGTTGGAAAACACTATTTCTCTCACATGCATATATACACACGCACGGTCTCTACTAGCCCTCTATACGCACATATATGTTCCTACGTGTCTCCCTCACGCACATTATCTTTAGGCCTCTCTTGCACACATTGCCCCCCCCCAGACACACCTCTCTCTTAGTAGTTGGCAGATATGATTCCATCATATCATTCGGTAGGATATCCCTAACTGTTAGGATGGATGGTAATACGAGGCAAAGTTTTACCCTAGTTCGGACCCTTGCAGTTGAGGAAAAAGCCTACTCCTGGTGCTGTATATTAGTGATAGGGGTGTGTACAAAGTACACGTGAATACCAGGCATTGTGCGTGTGTGTATACTATCGACGAACTAGCCCCCAAGCTTCTATAACATACTCGGGGCCTAGGGTTACAAATCATATATAGTCGGCTTATCACCAGTGGGGATACAGTCCTCCGCGACTCTGGTAGCTAGCTTCGTGTTGTACGCCGAGTCCTCCACATGGGTCTTCGTATAACGCGTCTCGATCGAACCTATGTGGCGCTGGATGGAACCAAACCATGAGTCCTCATGTTGACCCACCACAACTAGAAATGATGTGCCCACCACACCACACACGCAATCG
Organism: Triticum urartu; assembly: GCF_003073215.2. NCBI lineage: Eukaryota > Viridiplantae > Streptophyta > Magnoliopsida > Poales > Poaceae > Triticum > Triticum urartu. The sequence continues at coordinate 197,874,396 of NC_053028.1, read as the reverse complement.
GCCACTAAGAAAATAAGCATATACAATAGTACAATGTTATACATGAAAGTTAATTGCATGGTGCATCCAAAATTATTTGTTCTGCATTGTGAATGTTTATATATTCTCCTAAAATATTAGTCACGGGAAAGATAAACGAAGGGCATATCTCTCCTTGTCTCCACCGGACATCCCCTCTTTCTACACCACTTTCACGTACGCACACAAACTATCTCTCGGCCCTCTAAAAGTATGCATGCCCACGACACATTCATGCATGAAGGTCACTGTATTTCAAGCTAAAGTACTATACGGTCACTGGAGTTCAGAATACGCTCATTACGGTCACCGTATACATTCTCGTGGTGATCATACGGTATCTAGCTCACGATACGTCTCCGTATTTTCTTGATGACACTGACGGACTTTGCATTTGATGTGTGCTTCGTATTTTGTTGACGACAGTTACGGTCATTGTATTTGAAGCGAAAGCACGATATGGTCACTGGACTTCAGAATAAGTTCATCACGGTCACCACATACATTTTGTCGTGCTAACCAACATGTGGTTGGATGGTTAGGAGGACAGTGGTTTCTCGAGCCCACCAGGGTTAAAGTCCGGGTGCTCGCATTTATCCTGGGTTAATTTCAGTATTTTACGGCGATGTGCGTTCAGCGGGAGGAGACGTTCCACTCGACTACGAGGCACCTATGATGACTTCGTAAAATCTCAAGATCATATGTTGGCCCACTCTCTCGAAGGTGCTCATAGGGGTAGGGTCTGCGTGTGTTCACTTATAGCGGTGAGTGCTTGCGCATATATATGAGCCCTTGCATCTGTACCATGTTAAAAAAATACATGTCATGATTATATGGTCACTGGCTCACCAGTACAACTCCGTATTTTGTTGATGACACAATCAATTGACCAGTCAAACGTTCCACGTGGCGCAACTAGTGTTGCACCAACGGCGCGTAACCATGGGGCCCACCTGTCAGCCCGTATATGAAAGAAAGAAATGGTAGTTTGAGTCCGTACTGTGTTAATAAAATACATTTTAGGGTGATCATACGGTCACTGGCTCATCATACAGCTCCGTAATTTGTTGATGACACGATCAATTGACCAGTCAAACGGTCCACATTTAGCAGTGCACATTACCATAGGGCCCACCCGTCAGCGCGTATATGAAGGACAGAAATGGTAATAAATTAGTGGTCAGTGGGTACTCGAAGTTGTGAGACCTCTGGTTGGCAGTCGCCGGCGGTGGGGGCGTTGATTGGGCGGTGGGGTGGGCATCACCGGAGAAAAAGCTCAGCGCGGGGGGGCCTAGAGGCATGGACGGTGCGGCGGGGGACAGGCGGTGAGGAGTGGTTTCGGGGCGGGCATGGCGGCACGGGCCGGCCGCGGGCGACGGGGGCTGGTTGTTCGGCCGGTGGTGGCTGGCGGCTCAAGGGGGTGGAGTTTGATGATAAACTGCAGGCCCTTGATTTCGTATCCAACGGCTGGAAAATCTAATGACCAGAGATGAAGAAGTCAGTCGACTGACGTGTAGCCTCACCCCGCATGTACACTTGCACGCACGCAAGACACGCACGCATGCAGGCGTGCAACACTGACACGTACACATAACGAACACACGCACACATGCAGGCGTGCAACACTGACGAGTACACATGCACTCACGAACACACGCACGTACGCACACATGCATGCAACACTGAAACGTACCCTTGCACGCACGCAACACTCACACGCATGCATGCACACAGCACACGATGCAAGACACACGCTCAACCTATACATGCATGCACCCTTTGTTAAGGACATGGATTGTTACGGGTATTAATCAATCTTATCTGTTATAAGCAGAACATTGATGTTTGTAGCGGTCTTTATGAATCACAATGTATCGAATGGGCTATCAACATAGTAGGCTTATCTACATGAAAAGGATGACGTCACACTCAATGAACAATCATCGGTTTATGAAATGCCCGCTTCTGACCGCCCTGTCCCACCAAAGGTTCCTCTGATATGCGCTGCCAGCGTTGGGTCACTGACATGCAGGCCATGTACCCAAAGAGCCCACACGTCAGTGGAAGAACGGCGCGCTGTCCTACGTCAAAGTCGAGGGCGCCACTCACTGCACGCCTGGCTAAACACGCCTCCTTGCCGCATTCAAACGCCTCCATGAAACCCGCCCATGTGGAAGCCGAGAAACCCACTCTGGACACACGTCTGTTCATTACCGGGCCGGCATTAAACGCAATGCCGGCCGAGCTCCTCCCGTCCGCCGTCTATTTAATCTCCTATTTAAACGACGCCAAACGCCAGCCAAGAATCGCACACCTCCGCCGCTCCCCTATCTCCTCCTTCACCATTTTGTCCACTCTTACAATGGCTTACGAAGAGTAGTTATTCCGCATCCAAACCGGTTGGGTGGCCCACCGAGCCCGCCGGATATGAGCTATGCAGATTGCTGATCCAGCTCCCTCCCCTCGCCCGACGGAGCCAGTTGTCGCCCCAAGCCGGCGCGCGGTTCAACAACTCGTCGCTCCAGGCCAGCTCAACGAGGAGCGGTGCACGGGCGTCGTTGCTGCCGTCCACGCTGCCGCCTCGTACCACGTCTCCCGTTTCTGTGGCCGAGACTCCCATGCCGGCGGCCGCGCCATGCAAGCAGCGACAGAAGCCGGGTGCGTGGAGAGCGACGAGTTGGTGGCAAGCGCCTCCGCGTCCGCCGCCATCATCGAGGAGAAGTAGAACACGGGAGGCCACCGGCGCTTGGGTCCCATAAAGGCCACTACGGAGGCGACGCCGGCGTACACAGCAGGTGTCTTGCCGAATCCTTTTCTTGCGAGGACCTTCGGTGACCCCGCATATACCTCCGGGGCTCCCGGCAGTCCGGTGATCGTGCTTCTAGACATGAGGAACACAAATCGATCGGCGGGCGACCATTTAGGCCAGGTATTATATACCTGTGCTTTCTAGAACTAGCACCATGTAGTTCATTTGAATGTAATGAAATCCGTCATGTTTGTATGAAAATCTAGTATCTTATATGATTTCCATCGGTGCTTATATGAAATATCGTTGTGCTTGCATGAATTTCGTCCGGTTGGTTGACTTGCTATCATAATGTGTGCGGCTACGGTTGGATGGCGTAATTTGCGGGTCGCCGGTCGGTCTGCGGGCGGCTCGGGCGGCTTGGTGGGACAAAAAGAACACAGCTCGTGCGAGCTCGTCTCCAACGTGCGCGCTGGAGGATGCATGAGAACCCGAGCCATTCCTCGTTCATCGGAGGCAAAGGCACCGGTGGACAAAAGGGTCGCCAATATTTTGGCTACCCTGGGCAAGATCCAAACAGCCCCTCCCAACAGATTCAAATCCCTCGTTCGCCATGGAATTTTGCCATGTGCTGTTTTTATGGACTAGCAAGATGCCCGTGCATTGCACGGAACATCAAGATGCATTTTTTTACAAAACACATGTTGTGATTGACCCATGCAGGAGTAATCCCATTTTGTAAAAACTAATGATTGCTCGAGAATTTTATCGGATAAATGGTATCTCGAGAATTTTATCGGACTCCATTTTTGTATACAAGGCCACAAACCCATATTACAGGTACCAAGGCAAAAATTAATGTCTTCTAACTCAATGTTGCAAGCCACCTTGTTTCCTTGTTTGCCGTGTAAATTAATGTGTATTCTTCTCTTTCATGCACATCAAGCCAATGCTCACACTCCCGCATGCATGCAAGGGATAATTAATGTCCTCCTTTGCTAGTAGTACTACGAGGCAAACACCATTAATATTGCATTGATTAGTGTTAGTGGCCTTGTATATCTGCAAATTGTAATTTTGATAGTGGCCTTGTATATAAAAATGGAGGGAGAAAGATGAGAGATAAGGTGAGGAGGAGTGGGGCGTGGTGGTGACTGGTGATCGGACTGGGCGGAAGCATGGGGATGGACGGCGCATTATGTCTAGGTTTCTATCTCTATAGTCCCTCTCACACACACCCACGTAGGTGGGGGCGTGCACGAAGAGAAGAGGTGCATGCACGGCGCACGTACTCATGTCTCTTTCCCAACCACACCCGCGCGAGTACACGGTGGAGCTCATTTCTGTATGAAAAGGCAGCCCATGTGGTAACTTGACACATGTACTTGTTGTCCACTAGATGGAGGTAGGATCGTCTACCGCGGGTGAACAAACAAATTGCGACTTACGCGTTATGTTAAAAAAGAGGCAAACCATGTGGGGCCTACCTTAGAGGCAAGGCTCTATACACTGGAGTACTTTCGATGTGTCCCATCAACTTGTAGAATAAGGAGGAGCTTGCTTAGTACGCCGTCTCCCCCGCCCACGGGCACGGTGGCTCGCAGGATGAGGTGAAGCTTGCTTACTACGCCTTACGCCTGCTCCCTCGCACACGCGCGCGGTGGCTCGCAGGACAAGGAGAAAATTTTACTACTCCCTCCGTCTAGGTGTGTAAGTCACCTTACGAAAACGAAATAATCCCAAAACACTTAGGCACCGTACATTAACTCCCTCCTCGTTTCTTGTTTTGTGGCATATCAACCAATAAGATATGTGGGCCGTGCATTCTTTCAATGACTTGAGACTACCAAACATAACATGCAATGGTTAGTTCATTGCATGAAATGCTATTAATTAGCAAAAAGACATTAAGTTTTCTCGTTTTCCTCTCCGCCTTGGTCGCGATGCACAACGTAAGATGACTTACACACCTAGACGGAGGAAGTAGTACTCCCTCAGTTTACTCCTCGCCCCTACCTTGGTTAGAGAGATTATCATATTATTTAGAATATATATGTCCTTTAGTACTCCCTCCATTTACTTAGAGGGTTCTTGGATACGTTTTAGTCTCATGACTAAAAGTAGTGGGACTAAAACTTGCTAGCCTCACCCATGCTTGGATCCAAATACTAAAGAGACTAAAATCAAGCTAATGAGCATTTATTATCCTCCAAACCCTCCAATCCAGAACTCACCTGTGTTAAAGGAGAGGAGTTAAATGAGGAGAGAGAGGACTAATCCACATTTTAGTAGGGGTACCCCTGACTAAAAAAATTTAGTCTCAAGACTAGTTTTAGCCCCTCTTTAGTCAGGGGTGCTTGGAACTTTAGCCTCTTAAAGAGACTATTTTTACTCAGACTAAAATAAGTCCCTTGGATCCAAGCACCCTCTTAAACAAGGCCACTATAAAAAAATACATTTTGCATCTATACAAGGCCACAAATAGTAATCGAGACAAAAGTTACTACTCCCTCCTTTCCAGTTTATGGCTCAATTTCAAAATCTCTCCAACCAAGGTAGACGGTGAGTGGTCGAATTAATTTCGTACTCCTAGTTTGCACAAGTAATTAGTACGCTCATTTTTCTCAAGAAGTTATGTTTACCGAGGCATTAATTAGAACGAATGCATGAATGACCACTAAATTTCCATGAACTTCTACATGCATTGGTGCGTTTTCTCTTGACAGTACTTGCATCGGGTGATCTAACACACCTCGAAATCCAACATGTGATGGTACTACTACTAGTAGTAGAATTGAGACTTATAAAACGAAAAAATGAATGTTTTGTAGATGAGCCCTATAAACCCTAGTGGGTACGTACTCCGTAAAATCAGATTTTCCCAAAACTAAGTCGCCCAACCTTTATTTGCTTGTTTCCCTTCCTGCCTCCTTGCCTCGAACAGACTATGCCAAACTCCCCTGCCTGCCGCCAGGGAAAAGACCCGCCCTCGCATTTTTTTAGTTTGGGTTTGTATCGATGGATCGCGCGAAGCAGCAAAAACCCAAGCCGTGTCTTGTACTCCTCCGTCGACGTTCGCTTTCATGAATTCTGTACTTCCTGTCGCTGACATGTGGGACATATAGCAACTGGGTCGACATGTCAAGCACCAAATAACAGTGCAGAACAGCAGGGGGGACGCACCCCAGACGTACCGCCCCAGTAGTAGTAGTAATGAGAAATGAGACATCAAATCACAATGCCGCACCTCCCCAGACGGATGAAGCAACCATTATTTCACACTTCGGTTCACCATCATCTCAAACCATGTAGTATTGCTTCTGCCTCAAGAGGCACACGCGCATCGCCTTGGTACATCATGACATGTGGGACCGCATGACAGGCCATGCTCCCCCACCGATCGCTCGGTAAAATCACCTCATTTTTGCTACTATACTTCCTCGTATCGGTTTACATGGCATGCACGTCGTTCTAGGTTGAGAATTTAACTGGCTATATATGTGATGAACAATATGTGTTTAGAAACTACATCCGCTTAATAATCCAATGATATACTTTTTGAGACATAGTAACTCAGATTTAGTTAGTCAAATGGATGACCTAGAACTACGTGCACGCCCTATAAACCGAGACGTCTAAAAAACGAGACGGAGAGGGTAGTTCAGTACGTATCTTTTTAGATCAATATAGTCGGGATTCACCAAGGAGCAAAACAAAGTGGTAGGATGCACCTGTCGTGTTGGCGTAGAGACTAAAGCAGGGTCAGTCCGCACACGAAATGGTGACACACTTAATAGGACCCCTTTGGCCGACATGTGGCTCATCCACCGTCTTGTTCCACGTGTGATGCACCAAATTACAGTTCGGAGCATCGGTTGGAATTGTAGGCACCCTGGTTGTAGCGCCGCAGTAGTAGAAAATGAGCGATGAGGGGTCAAATCACAAAGCCCCACCTTTCCCGCATTAAGCTGGACGAACAAAGCAACCATCATTTCACTCTAGGGCGCAAGAGCATAAAGAAAAGAGAAAACCAATGATGCGTGCGGCAGCTACTTAGGGCACCCTAGGGTAGGGGTCTCCACTACATATCATTTTTTTCAAAGCGCCTCCAGTACAAATCGGCTTCTCCCTCGTCCTCTTGAAGAAAACCGATGATGTGTGCGGCGGTAGGGTTTGTAGGAGTACTACTAGGGCGTGCGGGGCCATGTCATAGTAAACAGGAGAGGGATTGAGTTCGAGTCAACGCCTTAAATATGTGTGGGCCGGTTGATTTTAGGGGAACGAGGCAGCATTTTGGGTTTGGGGACCAGTGGAGATATAGTATGTACAAAAAGTTGTGGACGTAGGTTCGACCGAAAGGCAATGATGCATGGGCCCTGCATTTTATATACCCGGGGCCGCGTGAAATTTGCTACTCTACTCAAAACTAGTAAGGTACACATGCATTGAACGCATGAGATTTCGAAACCAAATTATGAATAAATACACACTATAGCATGTAAAGCTTTGAGTCATATATGCATGATGTAGATGTTCGTTTAGTTCTTATAGTTCATCTCATTCAAAATCAATTAGTTCTATAAAAATGTTAAGATTCATGGGGTTGTGCATTGTAAAGCATAAAGTAAAAAACAAATAATGGCAATTCATTTAGAAAAAAATCAATTATGATACGGAAGATTCTAGAACAAAGGAGAAGTGCTTGTGTTTTGAGGTTTGTGCATTATGCTTAAGTTCAACCACGGAGTCTTCTAAATTGTACATGTGGTAGATCTGGTGGAATGTTGATGATATCCAATGGCCAGTAGTGCTCGGATTTGCCATCTCTGCACTGTTGGATTAGCTTCATCCAGCGACCATCTTTCAAGTTATTCACACACTATATAGTTCTTGTGCCATAGTTGCATGTCTTGGAAAAAAGCTACTAGTGAGTTGTACTAGCTAATCAGGAATAGAAGATGTATACATGGAAGTTGTAGGGAAAGAGATGGCATGGAGTATCTCAATTCCTATGAGTAGGGATTGGAAAAGAGATGTCATTTGGTTGACATCATAGTAACTTTTCTATTAAATCTAGAGATGACATGTATCTCAATTCCTATGAGGAGGGATTAGAAAAGAGATGTAATTTGGTTCATATCATAGGAACTTTTCTATTGAATATACGCTAATGTTTATTTTCCTTTGAAATTATGGGAGTATAGGAATCCATTCATATGAACCAAGTGGCTCTAAAGCTATAGAAATGATATCATGTTTATTTCCTTTGAAATGTGGAGTATATGAATCTATTCCTATGAACCAACTGGCTCTAAAGGAAAAAATCCTATAAAAATCATATCATATAGAGTTCCTATGATATTCCTCCACACAAAAGGATGGTTGAAATTGCTGCAGGTGATACGATGGTCTTTCTTTGTAGACTCCTCCCCCATCTTTATAGTTACCTCTCGAAGATGAATGAAATGATATATATAGGGTATTCTACATCTGCAATTTGGTACACGAAAACTCGGTAAAAGTTTGCGAGGTTCGAATTTTCAATAAAGCTATATGCACTGCATTTTGGAATGGAGGGAGCATACGGCAGTTGCTAACACTCACGTGGAAGATTTGTGTGTAGGAGGAGTGGTTGTTCTGTTAAATGACATAGCAAAACTGGCACTGTCGGATGCCGATCAAATGGTTCTTACGGCATTCTTCAGGAAAAGGCTTGTGGCAAACGTTTGTCAGATAATGATTTACGGACACATGCATTGCATTGATACGTGCCCCCCTCTCTCACACACACACGCACCCTCCTGAGTCCTCTCGCACCCACTGTCTATCTGCAGGTAGACGTCACACACATATGTGCTCTTCGCACCCTACCCTCGGAACTTCTAAAAAACAAAAGACATCGCACACATTTTATTTTAGCTCACACGTCACAAACTTATACTATTACACTTGTCACGAACGTTCTTTGGGCATAGTATATTGTACTCTCACGAAAATAAGCAGTGCACGCATGCACTAGTTCTCTCACACCCACTCATGGGTACACGTAGGAGTGCATTTTTTTGAAGCTGGTACAATAAAATCACTCCACTATATATATAAGTAGGAGCCTTAGCGCTTGCTTTACTAGGGTTCTTCTCATTCACTCTCTCATGCTCTCCAGATCTAAGCAAGACATAGGTGGCCACACTCTGTCTCAGCTCACGGCTGGTCACAAATCCGGCGGGACAACCTCGACCGGGGCAGGGGTGTAGGTGCATCGTTCACGCTGTCGTCGGTGGCGAGGGAGGAGACCAACGGTTGCCCGCTCATCCCGATCGGCGGCCGTGTCGTTCTCTCTGAGAGAGCACCGGCTCCGGAGGGCCTCCGACCCCTTCTTCCTCCCTGTGGTATTGTGGCCAAGATGCGGCCTCCCGACGTCGTCTTTGCCACATGCCGACGAACCTCAGGTATATATTCCTTCGAAACCTGCCTTGCTCTACTGCCCTAGCTCCCCACTTGACTTCGTGGGATCTTTTTCTACTTCCTTCCGCTGTTCCAAAGCCACCTAGACTTTTACTATTATTAGAGGTAAAGCTAGTTCATACAGTCGACTCTAAGAGTTGGTTCAAATAGGGAAGAAAGTCGGACAGCTGTAGCATGAATCTAGGACTTGGTTCTAAGAGGAAATGGGGGAAAGTAATAGATATTGGCTACCCAACCGGTCTCTTGGTTGAAAAGACGAAGAAAGCATGGTGGATGGCGAAGGGTGAGGGGAAGCGGACCTATATCTTGGTTGAAAAAGGAAAGAAAGTGATGGGTGTTGGGGGACAACGCAAATGAGAATGAGAAGGTCTAGATTTCCTGTGCTCACATAGGAAAATGTCGCCGAGGAGATAAAAATGGGACAAATGCAGACATGCTGCCTGAGTGTTTGCCGCTCTCAGCAACCACATCTTCCTCACAACTTAAATCTCACACCGCTAACATTGCTTCATCCCAGTGGAACTACACAAATTTGATTGCACATTTACTGACCATGTGCTACTCTCATGACAGTAATACTAATGCTATTGTTCTTCATGTTAATTTAGTGGCAGTGTTGATGTGATATGATGCTACTTACGTAAGGACACTTTCATACTGTCAATCTAGTGCCAATTATAACACAATAGATGCTGCTGTTAATCATACGCCACTGCAAATATCTGTCACTGTTTAAATAACCGTATTTCGTATTTGCACAAACAGGGATGTATGTCTCCATATAGTTTTGGGATGTCTGTCTCCGTATCGTTTCTATCCGCGCAATCAAAAGCACACACCTTAGTTTTAGTAGAACTGCGCAAAATGAGATGGCTATCCCTCGTTGTCGTCATCTAACCACCCGTCTTCCAGGTATTCCTACATTGGTAGTTACTAGGTAGAATGACCAGCGCAATATAAAAGAAGTTGATTCGTATGTTCTACTTCCTGATTGCAGTGCAGGGACGAGCGAAAACAACTGCATCCTAGTACGGAATGCACTTTCTACCAGTTCATCCATGGACCGAGGACTAGCTGGCATGGCTGCACGGCGGTTTTTTGGACAGGTGCGCGGACAAGAGGCATTGTGGTCTACATATTTCTGCAAATAGCGGTGCTTAAATTTAGTGGAATGCACAAGAATTTCAGCTGGTCAGTACACTACATGGTTCAGTTCAGCATTCCAGCTGAGAACACAATTATAATTGGTTATTTTGGAACAAGAGAAGCTAACCCTGGATGGTGGCAACAAGAAAAAACTAGAGTGAACTACAGGAAATTTAAGCCTGCCGGGAGGCCCTTTGCTCAGAGAAGCCTTGCTTGTTTTTTCCTGATTTGTAAACCTTCTCACAACTTTGTCTTTTGCTGTGAACTAGTTTATGTTTGTTATGTTCTATGAATCATTGATATGTATAAAATTGCTTAACTTATGCTTTTCAAGTTTTTTATGAAGCCGAGTTTAATGTGAGTGTTCCACATGAACGCTGGACTAGCGTGTGAACGTTTCGAATTTACATTGTGGCCTCAGTTAACTGCATGAACCATTGTAACAAAATAAATGGTTGCTTATATGTCAGACAGCAGATTGTTGATTGTTAGCTGGTCGATAGCCTAGTGTTGAAGCGAGCTGAGCCAATGTGCCTTGTTTTGCACAACTGCTTACAAGTGGGGTAGCACCAACAGTGTTTACAAGTACTTATGTATACGTCGGCTCACAGTTCTCAAATGAGTACTCTATTTCATCAAAACACACACTGCTCGTATGATAAAACTAGTGAGGACGCATGTGTTTTGGCAACAATTATGATGATTCACGGGCACACAAAAGTAGCAACAGTTCCCATAGACGGATTCAAACAGTGTACTAGCCCTAGAGGGCTCGATAACAGGCAACGTTCAGATAATTAGACAGAATCCAAACTACTATTAAACACTAACTGGGGCAAGTATTTCATGTCTCGATCTAATTTGGGCTGGACACAAGACGGAACTTGCCATGAACATCATCGAGGACGTCCGGCAGTAGCTCAATCATGTGAACCTTCATGAAGAAAACCTTGTGGCCTTGCCACTCATAAACTTGTTTGTGGAGGCATGCCACGTCATCTTCCTGCGTAAGCTTGACAAGAACAGTATGCCTCACAAACGAAGGAGTAGCTTTGAACTTCTTGTGCTTCAGTACACCCTGGACAACACGCCTGACAACAGTGAGGCTGGAATACAACTCTTCATTGGTATAAACGTAAATGGCTTCCAGGATCCAACAGCCTAAAAACTCTGTTTTCCCAGTGCGTATATTTAGGTCATCCGCCTCATAGCGAGTGACATGTACAACCACACAATCCTTGTCTGCATCAGGGCTCTAATTGAAACAGAAACAAATTCTGAATTACTTTCCAGTATAAGAAACACAAGTTATTTAAACCACTATGTATAGCATGGCATCGAAGCTAATATATTTTTGCATTATTCATCACCACATACTTAGATGAAAAACCACAATCGAGATCGGCAAAGAAGAAAATCACCTTGGGCATCTCAGTGGGGGGGACACATCCTCGAAGGGGGAAAACTGCTCCTGCAGTGCCACGGGGCATGTAACCTCAAACGGGGCGTTGACCATCTCAGTAGTGGCCGTGAGCGTATCTGGGGTCGGCTCGATGGCTGCCTCCATCTTCTTGGAGCTCTCTGTCTCGTGGGGATCAGCCTCCCGCGCCTGCTCCAATATCGGCAGATCTTTGCCTGGTTCTCCTTGGTCCATCATGAAACTGACGAATACTAGGAGACCACTAAAAGGAAAACACAATCGCAATGACAATGAAACAAAAAAGAGAGTGAGGATCGGTTACTGCTTTGCAAAAGTTCATTTTTCTCTCTGGACAAAAATATACCAACATCACGGATCCGCTTACCTTCCCTTCGTTGGGAGAGAAGAGCAGTGGCAGATGCGAGTGTTGCCTTTCTTGAAGACGGTGAGGGAGAAGGGGATTCAGCGAAGAGTGAAATGATGGTTGCTTCGTCCGTCAAACTTAGACTGCAGGGCCGGGGTGACTCTCCGCCTGCATACTGCGTTCTAATTTGGTGCATGGCATTTGGGCCCACGCACTGCATGGCCCGCATGTCGGTGAACAAAAGTATAACGGCATTCAGTAGAGGGCGACGTTTCAATGACCTAGGAGGAGCCAGAAGCGGTATTGTATCCACTGCACTAGTAGTAATTGTTTTTCTGGGTAGCTGTAGACTGTCTCCACTATACTAGTAGTAATTGTTTCTCTGGGCCCAAGACAAAACAGCCCATCCACCCTAGTAAATATTAAAATCAATTCAAAAGTCCATATATTTATTGAATGAGAGGCGCTACCCACACCCAGCACACCACCCCCAAAAAACCTGGGTGTTCTTCTTCCTCCTCACTCCCACCCACCTCACGTCAGCTCGCTCCACTCGTACTCCCAAATTCCTCACCTCACTCCTACAGAAAACCCCAGCTCCCCTTCTTCCTCACTACTACAGAAAAACCCCAGCTCCCCTTCTTCTTCACTCGCACTACAACTAGGCTCGTCATTCGTTACTCTGCTCAAATCCGTGAGCGCGACACGACACCCTTGAGGAAAATGGAGTCGGCTGACCCCAGGGCCAAGAAGATGAGGCTCCCCCCAGCGACGACGCCTGTTGTAGATCCCGCACCCGACAGCGCGGGAAGAAGCAGCAACCCTGCCCCCACCGGATCCTAGGAACCCATAGAATCTCGGGTGGACCGCATCAGTGATCTCCCGGACGCCGTCCTTGGGGAGATCATCTCACTTCTTCCCACCAAGGATTGCTGCCGCACCCAAGTCCTCTCAATTCGGTGGTGCCCTATATGGCGCGCCATGCCCCTTAATCTCGACTGTCGTCAGCTATCTCTCTTCAATGATTTTGAAATACCCAGATCCATCATCTCCTCCCACCAGGGCTCCATTCAAAGCATGTGCATCCCGTCATGCTACCTGAGCAAGCATACCATGCCCTGCACGGTGGACGCCTAGCTAAAATCCCCTGAATTCGTAGAACTACAGCTGCTTGAGTTCTACTATTCCCCTGGAAATCACCTACCAGATACCGAACGCCATCTACCTGTGCCCTCAGCACCGATGTCCATCTCGCGGTTTTCCTCCTCTCTCCACACCGCCACCTTTGCACTATGCGACCTACCAGAAAATCTGGTACTAAACCTTCGACTCCCATTTCTGAAGAAACTTTCACTTGTGCAGGTTCGTATATCGGAGGCCTCATTGCACAGCATCATCCACTCCAGTTGCCCTGCCCTGGAGTGCTTGGTGCTTGTTTTCACATTTAGAATCAGTTGTCTCCAAATAAAGTCACCTAACCTTGTAAGAATTGGAATTTGTTTTGACGGAAGGCAGCTCATCATCCAAGATGCCCCTTCACTTCAAAGGTTGATCATTGATTCTAGTTATTCACCATTGCAAATAACCGTCCTCTCTGCGCCTAAACTGGAGACCTTGGGTGTAATACATGATCTTTGTGCTCATTTCAATATGGTGTTTGGGTCCATAGTTCTTCAGGTACTTTACATTATAATCTACACTTGTAACCATAAGCTGCATTTTAAATTTCTGCGCATAAGTTATATGTCATCTTGGAGTACACATTTTGTACTAATATTATGTTCTATGCTCAATGAAGAGTTTCTCCATGGATGGCCTATCAATGGTGTTGGATTCTGTCAAGATCTTATATATCCAAATGAATAGTTTTGATCTGAACAAGATTATTGGCTTGCTGCAATGCTTTCCATGTCTGGAGAAGTTGTATATAAAGGTGATAATTTCACGCACATTGGAAGCCCGCATATAGTGTACTAGAATTAATCGTTCAGCTGTTGCTCTTTCAACACTCCTTTTTTTAGACCTTAACTGTTTTCAATCTTCATGTCTATTTAGGCAATAGGGCGGGGTAAGAAAGTTATAACCAATCGGTGGATTTTCGTAAGCATCGGGATTTTCTCACTTCTCATGAGATTTGATTGAAGACAATAACGCTAGAATGATATGTAGCCAACCGTGCAAACACTAGATTTGTCACATTCTTCCTGCCGAATGCGAGGTTACTATTGTCCATCAGGCTTAAGTTTATCAGCAGCATGGTTTTGACGGATGGGTATGTGGAAGAGCAAAAAAAGGAGTTTCAGGTGGGCAAAAGAGCTTATGAACATGATGGGCTTCTATTTACAACATATTGTGGTCATAATCCAGTAAATTTTATGACCCAGGATGTTCATTCTATGGACCTGACCGATCCATTTGACTGTGACTGCCAAAAATAGTGCTGGAGTTAGATGTTGTTTCCTTTTTCAACCTGAGTTTTTTTGTAAACCTGATGAACAATTAACTCTCGTGCTTTTGTATAGTTTGTAAGCTGGAGTTAGATGTTCTTGCCTTTTTCAACTCGGCTGTGACAGTCATATTTTCTTTGAAGCAAGGCAAATGGCTTGCCAGTCATTTAATTTAGAGTGAAATATTGTAACAACTAACAAATCCCAACCAAGGGAAATAACATCACTCTCGTCGGCTACTTGAGCTCACTGTGCATTACAGAAGCCAAGTGATTAGCCCCCACCAGCACCCACAAACTTATTTCCAACTAGCACATCAAATGGGCTATAAATTTTCATGGGAAGGGTTGCATGACCGTGAGAGATTTGGATTCTGACATTTGGGACCCGCGAGGAAATAGCCTATCCAAGGTGGTGTCGACTTACTAGCCAGTCAACAAATGATTCTGCCTACCAGCCGTTGGATTGACATCCAACATCTGTCGTGTATCTTCTATCTCTTGTCTTCTTCTTCCTCCAGCCACCCAAACCAAACCACCCCGTCGGCTCTGCCTACTCCCGCCTCCCATGGCTGGCTGCACCTTTGCCTCCCTACTGTACGTACCCTCCAACGTTGGCCGGTCCCTCCCTCTATTCCCCCACACGTCCTGTTATTCTCCGGCGACGTCAGCCCCAACACGCACCCGCACCCGAACTAGTCAACCCTCGTACTCCCCTCCGCCTGCGACTGGACCGGCACATCTTCCACGGCTCCTGTTTGTTCCATCCGAGGCCTCGCCGTCGTCCTCCGCCTTGCGGCCTTGGTTCGCTCACCGTGCGCAGTGCGCCGCCCTCTTGTGTTGTCAACGTCGTCAACAACCGAGAGGAACAAGGAGATGACTGTACGTGGAGACGATGACAGTAGGGACCCACCAGCATCATGGCAGTACGCAAGCAAGTGCCTCTATATTACAAGCCCAAAAATATGGTTCCTCCTAATGGTTGGACATCTGGGGCTCACGCCATTTTCAATGTAGTCAATAAACGAGAGAATTACACTACGAGGGACTGACACCACGGACCCAGCAGGTCGCGCAGTTTTTTTTTGAGGAACAAGCAGTTGTTATTTATAATAGTTTTAGCGATGGATCAGGGTGACAATGGGGTTGTGCGGGGCTGTGGCCCGTCTAGCCAGGGTTTCATTTATGTTTACCACATCATGAGCCCGGTTGTGTTTTTTCTTGCTGAAAATGGCTAGCCCAGTTCTATTTTTATTAAAGAAATACCCAAACGAGGCCTACTTGCTTTATTAGCCCTGTTGGGCTGCAAATCTTTCAAGACGAGGAGAGTTTCATTCGGTTTGCCCAGAAATGGGTTGTACATTTTTAAAACACATCAAACCGGGAATTAGTTTCAATTTTTTCATTACAAGATTTTAAATTCCATTGATTTTTATGCGTGGACAATTATTTGGATTTTATATTTATATAAATTATTTTTCAAAATAGTTTGAATGTGAATCGATATTTCGGGATTAAAAACAGTTGACCGCACCGAAATATGCAAAAAATCTGTATACTTTTTAAGCGTGGCCACAATATGGGGTGTAATGCTAACAAAAAGAAGATGGGCTCCAAAAAAATTCTTAAGAATTAGCAAATGGGCTGTACATTATTAAAAATAATGCACACGAGAGCAGTGACTGTTGGATCTCCATCCAACGGTTGTCGTGCTTCTTCAATCTCTGATTTTCCTTCTCCAGCCGCTCAAACAAGCGCCGGCGGGACTACCTGCTCCCTCCTCCCGCGGCCGGCTATGCTGTCGCGCAGGCCTCACCGCCGCACCGTACTCCCAGCGTTGGCCTAGCCATCCCTCTACTCACCCATAGCTGCTGTTATTCTCCGGCGACGGCAGACGAACCAGTAAACCCTCGTACAGTCATACTCCCCTCCGCGCGGGAAACAACTGCATAGTCTTCCCTGCCTCCGTGCTGTTCCCTTCCTAGGCCTCGCCGTCGTCCACCGCCCTGGTGCTCTCGGCACGGCCTGGTCAACGTGGTCAATGAACGACATCCATCGGAAGTGGACTGTATGTGGAGAGGCTGACAACTGGGTCCACGACCGCACGCAAGGAAATGCATCCTTATTACGCGCAAAATAATGATTCCTCCACCTGACAGCTAGGACCCATGGGAAGGGCTTCTGTATTTCGCCGAAAAAATGTTCCCCTCGCTTACAGGTCGGACCCACCAGCTATATCTTTGCACGCAAGGAAGTGCCTCCTTATGACTCACAAAAAATGAATACCCCCTGCTAGTTGGGACCCACCATAGTGGGTGGCTGACTTGTGGGCCTACTAAGTTGACGGGGACAGAGGGCTTTGTCAACTTAGTCAATATGAACGATTCTAGCTCCAGTGATCGTACGATGTCCCTCCAACGGCCATAGTGCTTCTTCAACATCTGGTCTTCTTGCTCCAGCCGCCCAAAGCAGCGCCGGTCGTGCCGCCTGCTCCTGCCTCCAGTGGCCGGCTATGCTGCCGCGGAGGCCTCACCTCCCCCATACTACTCCCACCACTGGCCAGGTCATCCCTCCACTCACCCACACCCCCTATTATTCTGCGACGACAGCAGCCTCACACCGCAGCCGAACCAGTGAACCCTCGTACTCCTCTCCGCGTGGGCATCCACTGCCGCGTCTTCCCCGGCTCCGTGTCGTCCCCTTCCTAGACCTCGCCGTCGTCCACTGCCTTGGTGCTCTCGGCGCGGCATGGTCAATGTGGTCAACGACCGAATTCCATCGGAAGAGTACTGCACGTGGAGAGGCTGACAGCTGGGTCCACGGCCACAGCCCAATTTTTTTGTGATTTGCCAAGTAAGTCGCTTTGTCACGCCTGTTTGGCTGCAAATCTTTCAAGACGAGGAGAGCTTCATTCGGCTGGCCGAGAAAATGGCCTATCAGTAATGAGAAATGGGCTGTCCATTTTTAAAACACATCAAACCGACAATTAGTTTCAAATTTCTTTTTTTCATTTCGAGATTTTAAATTGCATTGATTTTTTTGCGTGGACAATTTGTTGGATTTTATATTGATATACATTTATTTTTAAAATCAGTTTGAATGTGACTCAAAATTTCGGGATTAAAAACAATTCAGACCGCACCGAAATATGCAAAATTTTGTATAATTTTTTAACCGTGGCCACAATATGGGTTGTAATGCTAACAAAAAGAATATGGGCTCCAAAAAAACCTTAAGAATTAGCAAATGGGTAGTAAATTATTAGAAATAATGGCAGATGGGTTGTATGCTGTTTTCCACAGATTTGAGGCTTTCCTAAAAAAAGGTTGACGCACAAGCAGTGACTGTTGGATTTCCATCCAACGGCAGTCGTGCTTCTTCAATCTCTGCTCTTCCTGCTCCAGCCGCTCAAACAAGCGCCGGCGGGACTGCATGCTCCCTCCCCCCCACGGCCGACTGTGCTGCCGCGCAGGCCTCACCGCCCCACCGTACTCCCATCATTGGCCTAGCCATCCCTCTACTCACCCACACCTGCTATTATTTTCCGGCGACGGTAGACGAACCAGTAAACCCTCGTACAGTCATACTCCCCTCCGCGTGGGAAACAACTGCCGAGTCTTCCCTGTCTCCGTGTCGTTCCCTTCCTAGGCCTCGCCGTCGTCCACCGCCCTGGTGCTCTCGGCGTGGCCTGCTCAACGTGGTCAACGACCGACATGCATCTGAAGTGGACTGTGCGTGGAGAGGCTGACGGCTGGGTCCACGGCCGCACGCAAGGAAATGCCTCCTTATTACGCGCAAAATAATGATTCCTCCACCTGACATCTGCGACCCACTGAAAGGGCCTCTATATTTCGCGAAAAAATGTTACCGCCGCTGACAGCTTGGACCCACCAGCTATATCTTCACACGCAAGGAAGTGCCTCCTTATTACGTACAAAAAAATGAATACTCCCCCTGCTAGCTGGGACCTAATATAGTGGCGGGATGACTTGTGGGCCTACTAAGTTGACGGGGATGGAGGGCTTTGTCAACTTAGTCAATATGCATGATTCTAGCTCCACTGACCGTACGATGTCCATCCAACGGCCATAGTGCTTCTTCAACCTCTGGTCTTCTTGCTCCAGCTTCCCAAACCAGTGTGCTACCTCTTGAGCACTGCGTTGGTTTTCCCCGAAGAGGAAGGGATGATGTGGCAAAGTAGCATAAGTATTTCCCTTAGTTTTTGAGAACCAAGGTATCAATCCAGTAGGAGGCTACGCGCGAGTCCCTCGTACCTGCACAAAACAAATAAATCCTCGCAACCAACGCAAATAGGGGTTGTCAATCCCTATAAGGCCACTTACAAGAGTGAGATCTGATAGATATGATAAGATAATATTTTTGGTATTTTTGTGATAAAGATGCAAAGTAAAATAAAGGCAAAGTAAATAACAAAGGAAATAACTAAGTAGTAGGAGATCAATATGGTAAAGATAGACCCGGGGGCCATAGGTTTCACTAGTGGCTTCTCTCGAGAGCATAAGTATTCTACGGTGGGTGAACAAATTACTGTTGAGCAATTGATAGAATTGAGCATAGTTATGAGAATATCTAGGTATGATCATGTATATAGGCATCACGTCCGGGACAAGTAGACCGACTCCTGCCTGCATCTACTACTATTACTCCACTCATCGACCGCTATCCAGCATGCATCTAGAGTATTAAGTTAAAAACAGAGTAACGCCTTAAGCAAGATGACATGATGTAGAGGGATAAACTCATGCAATATGAAGAAAACCCCATCTTGTTATCCTCGATGGCAACAATACAATACGTGCCTTGCTGCCCCTACTGTCACTGGGAAAGGACACCGCAAGATTGAACCCAAAGCTAAGCACTTCTCCCATTGCAAGAAAGATCAATCTAGTAGGCCAAACCAAACTGATAATTCAAAGAGACTTGCAAAGATAACCAGTCATACATAAAAGAATTCAGAGAAGATTCAAATATTATTCATAGATAGACTTGATCATAAACCCACAATTCATCGGTCTCAACAAACACACCGCAAAAAGAAGATTACATCGAATAGATCTCCATAAGAGAGGGGGAGAACATTGTATTGAGATCCAAAAAGAGAGAAGAAGCCATCTAGCTACTAACTATGGACCCGTAGGTCTGAGGTAAACTACTCACACTTCATCGGAGGGGCTATGGTGTTGATGTAGAAGCCCTCCGTGATCGATGCCCCCTCCGGCGGAGCTCCGGAACATGCCCTAAGATGGGATCTCGTGGAAACAGAAATTTACGGCGGTGGTATTAGGGTTTTGGCTCCGTATCTGATCGTTTGGGGGTACGTGGATATATATAGGAGGAAGAAGTACGTCGGTGGAGCAACAGGGGGCCCACGAGGGTGGAGGGCGCACCTGGTAGGGGTGGGCGCGCCCCCTACCTCGTGGTCTCATGTTTCCTTTCTTGACGTAGGGTCCAAGTCTCCTGGGTCTTATCCATTGAGAAAATCACGTTCCCGAAGGTTTCATTCCGTTTGGACTCTGTTTGATGTTCCTTTTCTTCGAAACCCTAAAACAGGCAAAAAAAACAGCAATTCTAGGCTGGGCCTCCGGTTAATAGGTTAGTCCCAAAAATAATATAAAAGTGGATAATAAAGCCCAATAATGTCCAAAACAGTAGATAATATAGCATGGAGCAATCAAAAATTATAGATACGTTGGAGACGTAGCAAAGCGCCGGTCGTGCCTCGTGCTCCTGCCTCCCGTTGCCGGCTGCAATGCGGCGGAGGCCTCACCGCCCCCTACTACTCCCACCACTGGCCAGGCCATCCCTCTACTCACCCACACCCCCTGTTATTCTGCGGCGACGGCAGCCTCGCACCGCAGCGAACCAGTGAACCCTCATACTCCTCTACGCATGGGCATCCACTGTCGCGTCTTCCCCGGCTCCGCGTCGTCCCCTTCCTAGGCCTCGCCGTCGTCCACCGCCCTAGTGCTCTCGGGGCGGCGTGGTCAACATGGTCAAGGAACGGCTTCCATCGGACGTGGATTGTACGTGGAGAGGCTGACAGCTGGGTCCACGGCCGCAGCAAGGAAGTGCCTCCTTATTACGTGCAAAATAACTATTCCTCCACCTGAAAACGGGGACCCACCGGATGGGTCACCGTATTTCACGAAAAAAATGTTTCCCCGTGACTGCTGGGACCCACCAGCTACATCTTCGCATGCAAGGAAGTGCGTCCAGGAAAAAAAATGATTCGCCCCCCTGACTGCTGGGACCCACCAGCTACATCTTCGCACGCAAGGAAGTGCGTGACAGTCGGGACCCACCTGGTCGAAGCGTACGTAGCGTTGTCATTCTGGTCGCGAACGTGTACGTACATACTGGTCGATGTAGAGGCGCGCACGTGTTGTAGTAGAGGCGCGCACATAGCATGTACACGTACGTACAGCGGCCAGTGTGCAAGAAAGAAAATACGGCCACGTACGTACATACGGGTAGGGTCTCGAATGCCTACTCGTGCATATGTACGGCCAGGGCTCGTGTACATGGTGAGTCGGAACGGAGAAACAGTGTCGTCGTCGTGTTCATGGGGAGCCAACCAGCTAGGTCGGAACGGAATGCGTCGTCGTGTTCATCGGGAGGGCTTGGACGGAACAGCCGATGGAAACGAGGCCTGGCGTACCGCAGAATGGAGGAAACGGCCTTGTGTTCGACCGGCCACGTTTGAAACGGGATCCTGTTCATCGGGAGGGGTCTGGCATACCGCAAAATGGAGGAAACGGACCTCCTAGGTCTAAACGGGGGTCCTGTTGATCGGGAGGGGTGTGGCGTACCGCAAAACGGAGGAAACAGACTTGTGTTGGAGCGCTACGGTCGAAATGGGGGTCATGTTCATCGCCACCGTCGACCCCCTCCAGCCTCCACGGGCTACTGTTCATCCACCGTCGACCTCCTCCAGCCTCCACCTGCGACTGTTCATCCACGGGCTCCTGTTCATCCAGCCTCCACCGCGCGCTACTCCACTGGCTACTGTTCAACCTGCCCTCTCCACGGGCTCCTGTTCAACCACCCCTCCACGAGCTACTATTCATCCTTCCCTCCACTGTCTACTGTTCATCCTTCCCTCCACGGGGTGGTCCTGTTCATCCTACCCTCCACGGGGTCCTGTTCATCTAGCCCCAACCGGCTCGATCGATCGGGGTACTGTTCATCCAGAGGCACCACCACGGGGTCCTGTTCATCCACCCCCACCGGGAACTGTTCATCCAAACCCCCCGCAACGCTCACTGTTCATCCAGAGGCAGCATCGATCGGCTTCAGTTAGCAGCAGTAGCGAAGGAATCGCTCGATCGGGTTCAGTTAACAGCCATCGATCGATCTCTCGGGTTCAGTAACGCGTAGCCTGCAGTGCAATCGCTCGGGTTCAGTTAGAGCCCAACGCCTCGCACACACGCGCGTACGTACGAGAGAAACGCGCATCGCTCGGCCCCCAACCACCCACCGTAACCGGGGACTCCCCGATATTTTCCGCGCCCTCGCTTCTACCACAGTTTTTTTCGTCATGGATGGCCCAAAGAATGTCATGCAGCTGCGTCTCCGACCCGCCCAGGAAAAAAAGCCCATTTTCTGTCATGATTTTTTGTCATAGAAGTAGGACCCTATCACATCTATGATGATACCAGGTTTTGTCACAATTATCGTCATAGAAGTGTCATAAGTATGACAAAAGATTTTTGTTCGGCCCAAAATGTCATGGATGTGTCTTCTTTTTGTAGTGGTGGAGGCCAGACTTGAAGCTGTGGAACAAGATGTCTTCTGGTGCAAGGGGGTGGTGGAGCGTGGACTCAATGCCAATCACCTCATGATCACGGACCTCTCCCGTGATCTCAAGGTGGATGGCAAGCCCATGAAGGACATCGTCTTCACCCTCAGTGAGCAAATCAACTTCCTCCAAAGCCAGATCTATGATCTCCAAAACCAAATCTTTGAATATGGCGCGAGTTTAAAGGTATGAGTTTGGCTGCTAGTTGCAGGACCCGTGAGACTCGCTCCTCTTCTTATGATGGTGGACCACTGCCATGGAAATCCGAGGACAAGATCTCTTCATCACCAAAGGATAATTGAGTATTGGGTATGGGCACTCCCCTTGGCTTCCGCCAAGCTTGGGGGAGGTGCCCCGGTATCGTATCATCCCACTATCTTTTTGCCTTTACTTATTTTAGTTTAATCTTTTGCTTTAGATGAATAAAAGTTAGTCGGTCCTTTCTTTTTGAGAGTTTGCTTAATGATCTATCCTTGTAGTTGTGTGCAACATATATAATAAAGTTAGTTTGAGTTTTTCTTTCTTTACTTTCATTTTGCAATAAAAAGAAAGGAAATTAATCAAAAAGATCATATACTAATCTTATGGTAGGTGATGACACCACATAAGGAAAAGTATAAGTAGAAAATTTTATTAGAGATTGACAAACATATCATTAGTCAATGATGCAACTCATGAAAGAATTAATAAGGGAAGAGAAGATTCACATATAAATATACTTTCCTAGAAATCTTTTGTGATTGTGAGCCCTCATCAAACAAATTATATGCCAAAATTGTTGACGTTGGACAAGGAAGACAACTTAATGGTTTATGTTTGTTTATATTCACATAGAAGTCATATTGTCATGGATCCTTTAACATGTGGTGCTTGCCCCCTATCTTTGCTAGCCAAGAATTCCGCACTAAGTAGATATACTACTTGTGCATCCAAAAACCCTTAAACCCAAATCTTATTTTCAAGTGTCCACCATACCTACCTAGGGATTGAGCAAGATCCCTCAAGTAAGTTGCCATCGGTGCAAAAAGGCAATAAAAATTGCTTCTAAAAGTGTGAGATCATTTAGTGTAAGAGAAAATTGAGCATTGCACGAACTTGTGATGGTGAAGAATAAAAGCGACAGACTGCATAATAAAGGTCGCTATCACAAGGGGCAATGCAACATGACGTTCTTTTGCAATAAGGGGTTGAGCATACAAACAAATAAGCGCATGGCAACCTCTGCTTCCCTCTGCGAAGGGCCTGTCTTTTAGTTTTATGTATTTACTTTTATGCAAAGAGTCAAAGTTTTCCTTCTATTCCTTTTTATTTTTCTCCTTTGGCAAGCATCATGTGGTGAGGAAAGATCTAAGCACATATGTCCAGTTGAATATAGATATCATGAGTTATTATTGTTGACATCACCCTTGAGGTGAATATGTTGGGAGGCAAAACTATAAGCCCCTATCTTTCTATGTGTCCGGTTGAAACATTTTGTTCATGTGTACGCGGTGAGTGTTAGCAATCATATAAGACTATATGATGGTTGAGTATGTGTACTTGCCTAAAGGCTCCGATACGTGACCCTTCCTGAAAAGATGATGAATTGTAGTTGCAAAGTTGATTGAGAACACAGTTTGTTGGTTTTTAATACAGTTTTTGCTTTACACTTCAATAGTGTGATGAATTATCACTTATTCATGAGAAGTCTATGATAAAAATTCTATGATAAGAGTCTTATGTTTAAGTTTGTTGATGTTATAATAATGAACATGATGCTTCTATGTCCGTATTTTGTTTTTATCGACACCTCTCTCTCTCTCTCTCTAAGCATGTGGATATGTTTTTCGATTTCGGTTTTTGCTTGAGGACAAGCGAGATCTAAGCTTGGGGGAGTTGATACGTCCATTTTGCATCATGTTTTCTTACTGTTATTTATGATGTTTTATCCATAATAATGCTTTTTGGAGTAATTCTAATGCCTTTTCTCTCATAATATGCAAGGTATACACAAAGAGGGAGAATTCCGACAGTTGGAAATCTGGACCTGGAAAAGCTACATCAGGACACCTATTGTGCACAACTCCAAACAAGCTGAAACTTCACGGAGATTTTTTATCAAATATATGAGGAATATTGGAGAAAATAACTACCCGAGGGGGTGATAACCCACAAGTATAGGGGATCGCAACAGTTTTCGAGGGTAGAGTATTCAACCCAAATTTATTGATTCGGCACAAGGGGAGCCAAAGAATATTCTCAAGTATTAACAGTTCAGTTGTCAATTCAACCGCACCTGGAAGACTTAATATCTGCAGCAAAGTATTTAGTAGCAAAGTAATATGGAAGTAACGGTAACTGCGGCAAAAGTAAGAGTATTAGTTTTGTAGTAATTGTAACAGTGGCAACGGAAAACTAACTAGGCAAAGATCAATATGTGAAAAGCTCGTAGGCATTGGATCAGTGATGGATAATTATGTCGGATGCGATTCCTCATGCAACAGTGACACAGAACTAGCTCCAGTTCATCAATGTAATTTAGGCATGTATTCCGAATATAGTCATACGTGCTTATGGAAAAGAACTTGCATGACATCTTTTGTCCTACCCTCCCATGGCAGTGGGGCCCTATCGGAAACTAAGGGATATTAAGGCCTCCTTTTAATAGAGTACCAGAACAAAGCATTAGCACTTAGTGAATACATGAACTCCTCAAACTATAGTCATCACCGGGAGTGGTCCCGATTATTGTCACTTCGGGGTTACCGGATCATAACACATAGTAGGTGACTATTGACTTGCAAAATAGGATCAAGAACTCACATATATTCATGAAAACATAATAGGTTCAGATCTGAAATAATGGCACTCGGGCCCTAGTGACAAGCATTCAACATAGCAAAGTCATAGCACCATCAATCTCAGAACATAATGGATACTAGGGATCAAACCCTAACAAAACTAACTCGATTACATGATAAATCTCATCCAACCCATCACCGTCCAGCAAGCCTATGATGGAATTACTCACGCACGGCGTTGAGCATCATGAAATTGGTGATGGAGGAAGGTTGATGATGACGATGGCGATGGATTCCCCTCTCTGAAGCCCCGAACGGACTCCAGATCAGCCCTCCCGAGAGAGATTAGGGCTTGGCGGCGGCTCCATATCGTAAAACATGATGAATCCTTCTCTCTCATTTTTTTCTCCCCGAACATGAATATATAGAGTTGGAGTTGAGGTCGGTGGAGTCTCAGGGGGCCCATGACAGGGGGCGCGCCCCAGGGGGTGGGCGCGGCCCCCACCCTCGTGGACAGGGTGTGGGCCCCCTGACGTTGATTCTTTCGCCAGTATTTTTTATAAATTCCAAAAATATTCTCCGTGAAGTTTCAGGTCATTCCGAGAACTTTTGTTTCTGTACAAAAACAACACCATGGCAATTCTGCTGAAAACAGCGTCAGTCTGGGTTAGTTCCATTCAAATCCTGCAAGTTAGAGTCTAAAAGAAGGTCAAAAGTGTTTGGAAAAGTAGATACGATGGAGACGTATCAACTCCCCCAAGCTTAAACATTTGCTTGTCCTCAAGAAATTCAGTTGACAAACAACTTCTCTCATCTCAATCAGTTCATCATATATCGTCATTATTGCCTTTCACTTGCACGACCGAATGGTGTGGATAATAATAATAGTGCACGTGCATTCGACTAAGCTGGAATTTGCAAGCATTTAATACAAGGGAGAAGACAAGGTAGTATGGGCTCTTTGTCAGATCAACAATAATGCATATGAGAGCCACTCAACATTTTCATCATGGTCTTCTCCTCTCGACCCCCAAAGAAAAGAAACAAAATTGTTTACACGGGAAAGCTCCCAACAAGCAAAAGAAGAACGAGAAATCTTTGGGGGTTTTCTTTTAATTATTACTACTACAGGCATAGAAAGTAAACTAGCTAAAAGCTACAACTAATTTTTTGGTTTTTCTTAAGGTTTTTCAAACACACAAGAAGAAGGCTTAAAAAGAAAATAAACTAGCATGGATAGTACAATGAAAAAGTATGAGCACCGACAACTGGCATGAGTGTGTGAACATGAATGTAATGTCAGTGAGGAATACATACTCCCCCAAGCTTAGGGTTTTGGCCTAAGTTAGTCTATAGCCACGGCTCGAAGCTGCCCTCTCCGGTGTACGAGGAGTGTCCTCTGGGTGCCACAGGTTGGCAATCTCCTCCGGGTCCCACTGATAAATAGACTGACGGTAAGGATCAAGTGGTGGCTCCGGCTCAGGCTCTGGAGCTAATGTCAGGCTCCAGTATGCATGAACGGCCTCTGGCAACATGAGGTACGTGCCTGAAAATATGTTAAACAAAGAGGGAGCAGGCAAGGTAAGAATCTCATAGTAGTTTTTATCAAATATCAATCTATACTTAAGCATCTTCTTCTTATCCTTAATAATAAAATCATGTGCTACCATACTCTTATAATCTAGAAAAATAGGGGCAGCAACTTTTCCTCTTTCTCATAATGCCTAATAGGTATGTTAAAGTGTGCAGCAAGGCGCGAAGCAAAGATGCCTCCGAAGATGGGACCCTTTGTACAGTTCAGATTTAACCGTTTAGCAACAATAGCGCCTAAACTGAAAGTGGTATCACGAAACAAAGCATGGCGCAAAATAACAATATCAGGAGCACTGAGATTTCCACTGTTCCCGCGACCAATTAAGCATCTACTAGCAAATATTGCAAAGTAACATAGAACAGAAAAATGTATGCTAGTAATTCTTGCATCGAAAACTTTCCTCGTTTCCCCTACAGCAATCATATCAATAAATCCCTCCATATCATTACGATGTGGTTCCTCTATGCTGCCCGCAAAGGGTATCTTATAGACCCGACAAAACTCATATAGTGACATCTCCTTAACCTCATCATATAAGTGAAATTCCACCGAAGGTGGTGATTTCTTAGCATGAAAGTAAAAAATTTGCACAAAAATATTAGTGAGGAGGAGATAATGTTTGTGCTGGTCACAGAGGAAGTCGATGAGGCCTGCATTTTCAGCCAAATAATAAAAGTCCTCATATATACCAGCTGCTCTCAAGAACTCATCACAAGGCCATTCGCACAGCCGAACTTCCGCAGTGCGAGGGAGATTATATTTGGGCTTCTTATTCTCTTCACTTTGCTTATACTTCGAGCTTTGGCTCGAAGAGCCCCTCAACAATCTCTTCATCATTTTCTTTCTCTAGAAATTTTCTGAAATTTTTAGTGACTCAAAATAAAAGTGAACCAAACTCAACAAGATTGGTAGCAACTACTCCTACAAGTTCCTAGAGGCCATATCATGCATTAAAACTACTTTTGACCACATAAATTTGACATGCCAGCTCAAGAACAGGGTCACCTAAGCAGCAAAAATTTGCAATAAATAAAGCACTAGAACAAAAACTAATTGGACCATTGGAGGAGTCACATACTGAAGAAAAATCCCCCAAAGCAGTTTTGTGAATGGAGCTTTGAGCAAGGAGATCGAAAATGGCAGCAAGATGAGCTAGAACTCGGGTTTGAGCTGGTGGAGGATTTTTTCTGGAGGAAGACGGAGTGTGTAGGTGCAAGAATAAGTGTATGTAGCGACCCGACCTCAAACGGTCAAATCTCTGTGCTTTAGTGTCATCCCTAGATCGGTAATGCTGACACACACAGTACTCGAAGGATTTATAACAAAGTAGCAATCACACACTTATTACATAGAATGTCTCAAAAGAGAACTTATTACAATAAATATGGCTTAAGGCCATCTAATATGATAGCAGCGGAAGGCTTGGAAGATAAAGCGAGTCCATCAACTCCAACGGCATAGCTGAGCTGCACTGCAACGACCTAACGAACCTTACTCCTCATCTGAAAAGTCTGCAACATAATACGTTGCAGCCCGAAAATGGGTCAGCACATGGAATATGCTGGCAGAATAACACAGTAGAGCAAGAACAGAATAATGCTATTACTACATGCATATTTGGCTGGTGGAAAGCTCTATGGTTAAAGTTTTGCGAAAAGCCAATTTTTCCCTACAACAAAGGAATAGATTTTATTTAACTATCATGGTAGTTGAAACATCATTGAGAAGGTTCCTCCAACTCAATCCCAATTAAAAGTAATTATCAACCCAACAATATTAACTTAGAGTGATGAGATACATATGATAATCCAAGTACTAGATACTCAAGATGTCCATAACCGGGGACACGGCTAACCATGATTAGTTTGTACACTCTGCAGAGGTTTGCGCACTTTTCCCCACAAGAATCGATCTCCTCCGTTGGATTTCTCGCACTACATGGTGTTTGAGAAACGGATGACCGAGACAGTCTTTCAGAAGCATTGGCTCTAACCCCGGGTAGACAGTACCAACCTACATCCCTCTACATCTGCTAGCCTACCACTGGAAGAGGTCATGCAACTTACTCAACTATGCTAGAGCCCATAATAGCTTGTGGCTGCACACGTAAGTTTCTAGCATGAAATATCTTAGTTCCCTTTGAGCCTGGGTGGCGGACCTTAGGATTATCACACGGGTACTCCGGGATATCCTAGGACAACACTGGATTCTCCAGGTGCCCGACAAGCAATCCACCCAGATGTGTATTAAAGTTGCCACCTTAAGTTGAACCATTAATTAACAATCTCACATCTGTCATGGATTCACTCACCCAAACCACGTCTACGAGCATAGCATAGTAATATAAGCAATAAGTAGAAGTAACTCCCAAGGGTTTGATAATAATAGGGCAATAGGTTCTACCTCATCAACTACTTCTCAATCCCACATGTTATCAAGTCCTAACCATGCAATGTTTGAGGGTTGAAACTAATGCATAAAAACTGGGTGATAAAGGGGTATGATCAAAGTGTTACTTGCCTTGCTGATGATCCACAAAACCTAGAGACTCGTAGTAGCATGCTTCGCACCCCGGGTGTTCTATCGCAAACAAACAATAGCATACATAAGCAATCAAGCAAAGATGCACGGGTAAAACACGAATAAGAAGATCTAACCAGAAAGTTCAACTTAAGAACTCCGGTTTGCAAAAAGAATCAAATCGAACGGAGCAACGAAACTCAAACTACGAAAGAAACAAGATTCGATTACTAATCTGGACTAAAGTCAAATTTTACTATATCAAAATCTTGTTCAAGATGGTTAAACGGAAAGAGGGCTTCGAGACGAAGATCTAGGCGCTTGAATCGCCTGATTCCGATAAACGACGAAAAGATAAAATAAAACGAAAATCGGATCAGAAATCACGATCAAAAATAATCACGGAAAATCTGAAAAAGGAAAAAACTGACGAATAGGCTAACGAACGAACGTTCACTGTCTGTGGCTAACGAGTGAACACCGTTCGTTAAAACGAACGTATGGACAAACGTCCGCTAAGTAACTAAATCGGGAAAACTGGCGAACCGTTCTAAAAAACCGAAACTAGTGTTTTTTTAAAAACCGATGGTTTTACCTAAACCCAAAAAAAACCGGACAGCGAGATTCGAACTCCGGCGCAGCTCCGGCGGCTTCCGGCGAGCGAGGCGGCGGTGCGGGCAACGGCGGGGTGCGGCGGGGTGGCGTGGGGTGGCGCGGGGTGGCTCAGCGGCGAGCGGCGGCGTCGGCGCAGGGCGGCGGAGCGGCTAGCGGGCGGTGGCGGCTGCGGCTGCGGCTTGGGGCTCCAGGGGGGCCCGGGTTGACTTTTAAAGGGGGGAGGGTGGCTTGCGGGAGGGGAGGAGGCGTGGCCGGCTCGGCCTCGGCGGGCGGTGGCGTGCTAGTCGCGGTCTTCGCGAGGGAGACGGCGGCAGCTGGGCCAACTGGGCCTCGACCCAGTTCGGTCCGGCGGGCTTCTCTCTTTTAAAAAAACGTTTCGATGAAAATAAATCCTAGAAAAATAAATAAAATCTAAAAATGCCAAAACAAATTTTCATCGTCTAAATAAAATATTTAGAACAAGTTGAACATTTTCTTGGCCCTAAAATGTAATTTTGAAAATGTGCAATTTTTCTAATGCGAATAAAATTGCAATAAAATCCGAATAAAAGCAAATATTTGATTTTAATATTTTTCCTCCAATATTTCATTTCTTTTGGAGAAGTCATATTATCTCCTCTCATATATTTTAACATGAAATATTTTCGGAGAGAAAAATAATTAAAACCAAAAAAATCCTCGTTTTAATATTTGATAAAATTCAAATATGAAAACAGTGAAATCTCCAACTCTCTCTCCGAGGGTCCTTGAGTTGCTTAGGATTTCGAGGATCAAGCCAAAATGCAATAAAATAGGATATGTAATGATGACCTAATGTATAACATTTCAAATTGAAGATTTGGGATGTTACAAACCTACCCCCCTTAAGATGAATCTCGCCCTCGAGATTCGGGTTGGCTAGAAAATAGGTGTGGGTGGTCTTTGCGAAGATCATCCTCTCGTTCCCAGGTGGCTTCGTCCTTTGTATGGTGGCTCCACTGAACTTTGCAAAACTTAATAACCTTGCTGCGGGTACCCCGACTGGCAAACTCGAGAATCTTGACTGGTTTCTCCTCATAAGTCAAATCATTGTCCAACTGAATCGCTTCCAGCGGTACTGTATCCCTCAGAGGAATGTCAGCCATCTCTGTGTGGCACTTCTTCAACTGATAAACGTGGAACACATCGTGAACTCCTGACAATCCTTCGGGTAATTCCAACTTATGAGCAACTTCTCCTATATGTTCCAAAACTCTGTATGGTCCCACAAAACATGGCGCTAACTTTCCCTTAACTCCAAAGCACTTAACTCCTCAGAGTGGTGATACTCGAAGATACACTCTGTCTCCGATTTCATAGACTACCTCCTTGCGTTTTGAACCTGCATAACTCTTCTGTCGGGATTGAGCTACCTTCAGTCTATCTCTAATCAATTTAACCTTCTCTTCTGATACCTTAATCAAATCTGGTCCAAACAACTGACGGTCTCCAACTTCATCCCACAACAACGGTGTCCTGCACCTCTTTCCGTACAAGGCTTCGAAAGGTGCCATCTTCAAACTGGCCTGGTAACTGTTGTTGTATGAGAACTCTGCGTAGGGCAAGTTGTCATCCCAACTAGATCCATAATTTAGTGCACAAGCTCTCAACATATCCTCCAGAATCTGGTTGACTCTCTCGGTCTGTCCATCTGTTTGCCGGTGAAAAGCTATACTGAACTCCAGTCTGGTTCCCAAAGTTTCATGCAACTGATTCCAAAACTTTGAGGTAAACTGGGTTCCTCTATCTGATACAATGGTCCTTGGAACTCCATGCAAACATACGATCCTGGTCATGTATATCTTGGCCAACTTGGCACTTGTATAGGTGGTTTTCACTGGGATAAAGTGAGCTACATTGGTCAAGCGATCAACTACTACCCATATAGAATCATATCCTGATTTGGTCCTAGGCAATCCGGTGATGAAATCCATGCCAAGCTTATCCCACTTCCATTCGGGTATCGGCATAGGCTATAACAATCCGGATGGCTTTTGATGTTCTGCCTTCACTCTCTGACACACATCACATACGGCTACATACTCGGCAATATCCTTCTTCATACCAGTCCACCAGAAACGCTCCTTCAAATCCACATACATCTTGGTGTTTCCGGGGTGTATCGAGTATGGTGAGTCATGAGCCTCCTGAAGTATTAACTTCCTGATCTCTGTGTTATTGGGCACATAAACACGGTCCTCAAACCACAAGGTGTCGTGTTCATCCTCACAAAAACCTTTGGCCTTTCCTTTGCTCATTCTCTCTTTTATCTCGGTGATCTCTTTGTCATCCTTTTGAGCTTCTCGAATCTTTCCTAACAATGTAGACTGAACTTCCATTGTTGCAACAAAACCTCTAGGGATAATCTCCAATCGAAGTTCCCTGAGATCCTCTGCTAACTCCTTTGGCAGTCCTGCGCTTATGAGTGTGTTGGCATAACTCTTCCGGCTCAAAGTGTCTGCTATGACGTTGGCCTTGCCTAGATGATAGTGAAGCTTCATGTCATAATCCTTTATAAGCTCCAACCATCTCCTTTGCCTAAGGTTCAGCTCCTTCTGTGTGAAAATGTACTTCAAACTCTTATGGCCAGTGTACACATCGCAATGGTTTCCAATAAGGTGATGTCTCCAAGTCTTCAACGCATGCACTATGGCAGCCAACTCCAAATCATGTGTGGCATAATTTAACTCATGTGATTTCAGTTGTCGTGAGGCATATGAAACAACTCTTCTGTCCTACATCAGTACTCCTCCAAGTCCTAAGCGAGAGGCGTCACAATACACTTGGAAATCCTTGCGTATATCCGGCAGAATCAGTACTGGGGCTGTAGTCAGACGTTTCTTTAACTCCTAAAAACTCGCTTCACATTCTTCCGTCCATTTAAATTTGGTATCCTTCTTCAATAGCTCTGTCATTGGCTTTGCAATCTTGGAAAAATTCTCAATGAATCTCCGGTAGTATCCTGCGAGTCCAAGAAAACTGCGGATCTTGCTAATTGAAGTGAGTGCCAACCATTCAGTGACTGACTGAACCTTGGTGGGGTCTACTGCTATACCTTCTCCTAATATAACATATCCAAGGAATCTAACTTATTTCAACCAAAACTCACATTTGCTGAACTTGGCATACAACTGATGTTCCCTGAGTTTCTCGAGAACTAAACGCAAATGCTCCTTGTGCTCCTCTTCATTCTTCGAGTATACCATTATATCATTAATGAACACCACAACAAACTTATCCAAATATTCCATGAACACCTTGTTCATCATGCTCATGAAATAGGCAGGGGCGCTAGTCAGTCCAAATGACATGACCGTATATTCATATAACCCGTACCTTGTGGTAAATGCGGTTTTAGGTATATATTTCTCCCGAATCTTCAGCTGGTGATATCCTGATCGCAGATCGATCTTCGAAAACACCTTAGCTCCTTGCAACTGGTCAAACAAATCATTGATCATCGGCAGTGGGTATTTATTCTTGATCGTCACCTCATTCAATGTACGATAATCAACAACCATCGTTAGAGACTTATCCTTCTTCTCAACCAAAAGCACCGGGGCTCCCCATGGTGATGAACTCCGTCGGATGTAACCTTTCTCCAATAACTCCTTGATCTACTTCTTAATCTCCTCCAGATCCTTTGCGGGCATCCGGTAGGGTCTCTTTGATATTGGCCCTGTACCTAGCAATAGCTCTATCAAAAACTCGATGTCTCGATCCGGTGGCATGCCTGGTAACTCCTCTGGAAAAACATCTGGGTAATCCTTCACTACAGGCACTTCCTCCTGAACAACTCCCGTGAGGGTATTTACTTGGCTCCTCCTAGGAGCATGCCTAGATACATACTTGATCATTTTTCCCTCTGGATGGTGAGATAAATCGACTTACTAGCACAGTCAATGCTTCCTCCATACTTTGGCATCCAGTGGATGCCTAATATCACCTCCAATCCTTGTGACTCCAAAATTATCAGGTCTGACGGGAAAACATGGCTATCAATGGTTAAGGGTATCCGGTCGCACCATCGGCTAGCCATATACTCTGCTCCAGGTGAACTTACTAACAGAGGGATCCTAAGGGCTTGGGTTGGTAGTTTAAACTTATCCATGAATCCCCTTGATATGTATGAATGTGATGCACCAGTATAAAAAAGAACAAGGGCGGTAAAAGACTTAACCAAAAACTTACCGATAACTACGTCTGGCTGCCTGAAACGTCCATTTTGCATCATGCTTTTATATCGACATTTATTGCATTATGGGCTGTTATTACACATTATGTCACAATACTTATGCCTATTCTCTCTTATTTTACAAGGTTTACATAAAGAGGGAGAATGCCGGCAGTTGGGATTCTGGGCTGGAAAAGGAGCAAATATTAAAGACCTATTCTGCACTGCTCCAAAAGTCCTGAAACTTCACGGAAGTCAATTTCAGATTATATAATAAATATTGAGCGCAAGAAGTTCACCAGGGGGCCACACCCTGCCCACGAGGGTGGGGGCGCGCCCTACCCCCTGGGCGCACCCCCTACCTCGTGGGCCCCCTGGTGGCCCTCCGATGACCATCTTCTGCTATATGAGGTCTTTCGATGAGGAAAAAATAATAAGCCATCTTCTCAGACGAAACTCTGCCGCCACGAGGAGGAACCTTGGCGGAACCAATCTAGGGCTCTGGCGGAGCTGTTCTGCCGGGGAAACTTCCCTCCGGGAGGGGGAAATCATCGCTGTCGTCATCACCAACGCTCCTCTCATCGGGAGAGGGCAATCTCCATCAACATCTTCACCAGCACCATCTCATCTCAAAACCCTAGTTCATCTCTTGTATCCAATTCTTGTCTCCAAGTCCGGGATTGGTACCTGTGGGTTGCTAGTAGTGTTAATTACTCCTTGTAGTTGATGCTAGTTGGTTTATTTGGTGGAAGATCATATGTTCAGATCCTATATGCATATTAATACCCCTCTGATTATGCACATGAATATGCTTTGTGAGTAGTTACGTTTGTTCCTGAGGACATGGGAGAAGTCTTGCTATTAGTAGTCATGTGAATTTGGTCTTCGTTCGATATTTTGATGAGATGTATGTTGTCTTTCCTCTAGTGGGTTATGTGAATGTCGACTACATAACACTTCACCATTATTTGGGCCTAGAGGAAGGCATTGGGAAGTAATAAGTAGATGATGGGTTGCTAGAGTGACAGAAGCTTAAACCCTAGTTTATGTGTTGCTTCGTAAGGGGCTGATTTGGATCCATATGTTTCATGCTATGGTTAGGTTTACCTTAATACTTTTGTTGTAGTTGCGGATGCTTGCAATAGAGGTTAATCATAAGTGGGATGCTTGTCCAAGTAAGGACAGTACCCAAGCACCGGTCCACCCACATACCAAATTATCAAAGTACCGAACGCGAATCAAATGAGCGTGATGAAAACTAGCTTGACGATATTCCCATGTGTCCTCGGGAGCGCTTTTCTCTATATAAGAGTTTGTCCAGGCTTGTCCTTTGCTACAAAAAGGATTGGGCCACCTTGCTGCACTTTATTTACTTTTGTTACTTGTTGCTCGTTACAAATTATCCTATCACAAAACTATCTGTTACCACTTATTTCAGTACTTGCAGAGAATACCTTGCTGGAAACCGCTTATCATTTCCTTCTGCCCCTCGTTGGGTTCGACACTCTTACTTATCGAAAGGACTACGATAGATCCCCTATACTTGTGGGTCATCAAGACTCTTTTCTGGCGCCATTGTCGGGGAGTGAAGCGCCTTTGGTAGGTGGAATTTGGTAAGAAAAAATTTATATAGTGTGCTGAAATTTACTGTCACTTGTTACTATGGAAAGTAATCCTCTGAGGGGCTTGTTCGGGGTATCTTAACCCTGACCAATAGAGCAAAGAGTTGCTCCTCAACCAACTGAACCTACTGAAAATGAAAATGTCTGCTTTGAATTTCCTTCGGGTATGTTAGAAAAACTGCTAGCTAATCCTTTTGCAGGAGATGGAACAATGCATCCCGATGAGCACCTAATATATGTTGATGAAGTTTGTGGATTATTTAAGCTTGCAGGTGTACCCGGAGATGTTGTTAAGAAGAAGGTCTTCCCTCTATCTTTGAGGGAAGATGCATTGACATGGTATAGGCTATGTGATGATACGGGGTCATGGAACTACAAAAGATTGAAATTGGAATTTCATCAGAAGTTTTATCCTATGCATCTTGTTCATCGTGATCGCAATTATATATATAATTTTTGGCCTCGCGAAGGAGAATGCA